>NC_089196.1:15403641-15518641 GCF_963930695.1 Labrus bergylta
TGAAGTGGGCGTGTTCTTCTGTTTGGGATGAGCCTTGGAGGAGAGGCTCAATTTGAATGTTGTGTTTACACGCTGCAACAAACATTTCAGCTGACTCTACCTTTAAGTGGCCCATCTCACCACATGAACACAGATGTATGTTCACAGGCACACATGCACACGTCTGCATGCCCTGCGCTCCTCATCTACTACCTGCCCTGCCCTGCTTGTGTTTTCTGCCAGGTCCCTCTCTCTCTCTCTCTCTCTCTCTCTCTCTCTCTCTCTCTCTCTCTCTCTCTCTCTCTCTCGCCTCCCCCTCTACTCAGTGTGCTTGCTCGCTTGCTCTCAGACCAAGAGGAATGCCACTCCGTGTGACCTCTCACCTACAACAAGGAGGGGAGCTGGTTGAGGCGAGGGAGCAAGGAGGCAGCTGCAGTCATGTGGCCAGGCTCAAGAGGAAACATGCGCACACACACACTCATATTCACAGAGAGCGAGAGAGCTAAAATACCCACACTTCTATATTTACATGCATTGATGCATGTAAATAAACAATGCTCTCTGAAAGTGTATGATGCTCTCCTTTGCTCTGTTTGTGTGTGTGTGTGTGTGTGTGTGTGTGAGTGTGAGTATGAGTGTGCGTGTGTAAACATGCAAGTGGAGTGCAGCCACATACAAAGGCTTTATTGTTGGTGCAAGGGGACCTGAAGGGAGGGGGCCGTCTGATTGGTTAAGACTATTGTGTCTCACTTTGCCCATTCTCCCCGTCACTGAGAATGTCATTACAGCGGCTCTCTGACTCTCTGCCTCTTGTGAGTCAGAGATCATCTGAGGACTGAGGTTATTTGCAGAAATATGTATACAAAACAATGAAAGTGCTACTCTTAAAGCTTTAAACTCAAAGTGCAGACTGTTTAAAGACAGTCATTGGCTGTCACTTGCTTGGAAAGAAACTTTCTCTCCAGCATTGCTGTAGACAGCTTTACTGTTATACCTCTGTGACCCTAGAGTGTTGCTGTACCCATTATGAGTCTCGAAAGATTTGGTAAACAAATGTGACCTGGAATGTTACTGTTGTCATGGTGCTGACATGTTCGTCTGGCACGCCAACATACATGTGATTAAATGATTAGGTGAGCATTCATTATGATTCAGAGTCAGTTAAACTAAAAAAGTGCTGAAGATACTGGTTATTTAATAATTCAGTATTGCCTTTTGTTCAATCATGTTCAGTCGTCAGAAGAGGATCCTTTCGACACAAGTGTTATAAAGTATTTAAATCACATGGAAATATTTGTTTTACTGACATGAAACCCTGCACTAGCTCGGCACTAACTGGGCCTAAAAGCTAGTCCTCCTGAACCTACCTTAGCTTAATGCAACAAATTGTGTTCATGTAGGTTTGTAAGTAATTCATCATCATATTGTATCATTCATGTAAATAGTTTCCCTGTCTCAGTCTTCATTTGCTGCGACGTAGGCGTGTCATAATGAATTCATTTGGACTGATTTCTTAAGTATACAGTTAATAAGCATATCATTAAGCATTTGTATTTTTTTCATGTACATATTGAACTATTCAAAGTTAATCTGTGGCGTCTGGTGCCGTGACACAATCTGCCCACCTGTTGTGTCCCTGCTGCTCTGTCCAGCCTCAGCAGCAGCAGCAGACTGTCTCGTGGCCATAGAAACCTTGGAACCTCCACAGCGGGAATATATCGGCCACATTTGCACATTTAGCTGCATCTTGTGCACTTTGTGCTTTTCATGCATCTCCTTTCTTTTCTCCATTGTCGTTTCAAACCTTCAGACGCCTGCAAATACATTCGTTTTTGGTCATGATGATATATGATGACTTAATGACATGATTATAAATATTGAAGTGACTCTAAGAGCTGCTCAACTTCAACCTCTATAATGAACATACTTATTACTTCTAATACCATACTCTTATCATTATTACTGACGTTGTAGCTATAAATCTCTCTTATTCATTGTTGCTGCTGCTCTGTTTGTCCCTATCCTTCTCCCTGCATTTTCCTCTATCCCATTTTTCAAACCCGGCGCAGTTTCGGCAGATGACTGTTCATCATGAGTCTGTTTCTGCTCGAGGTTTCTGCCTCTTAAAAATATGTTTTTCTTTACCACTGTAACTTTCACTTAACGTGCTCATGATGGATTAATGTCTGGTCTTTGTAAATAAAATAACAAAGAGTAAAGTCTTTTACCTGCTCTTTTGTAAAGTGTCTTGAGATAACATTTGTTATGAATTGGCACTATACAAATAAAGATTGATGATTGATTGATTGATTGATGAGCCTGCGTGAGCCAATCAGATGTCAACAACAAGTTAGGATCAGTCCAAATTGGGACGGGTTGCTCATATCCCCCCTTAAGTATTTGGCACAGACTTACAGGCAGTGTTCAGCTCTGAGATTCTGGCCAGACCGGCACGCACAACTGCTGTCTGAGGACGATCCATACAGCAACAATACTGACATCAGAAACTTAAAAATACAAACTCTATGACCTCCGAATGGTTTGGCCTGGAATGAGACGGCTCTTCAGGAGTCCTCTCGAAACCTCTTGATGGCCACCCAGCCCCTGACATTCTGCCACAACATTTATTTTTGCTATATTAAAATCCATGTCGGTTTAAATTCAATCAACTAATCAGTCTATCTCATTTGTATAACGCCAATTCAACAAATGTTACATTAAGACACTTTATAAAAGAGCAAGTAAAAGACTTTACTCTTTGTTATATCATTTACAAAGACCAAAGATGAATCCATCATGAGCACTATAGCAACATTTAGCAAAGTTACAGTGGCAAGGAAAAACCTTCTAACAGGTAGAAACCTTGAGTAAAAACCAGACTCACGTTGAACAACCATCTGCCAAAGCGAAACACCGAAAACTAGTGTACAATATTGATTTGTGGCAGAAAACGGCTCAGATCACGTCCCCTTTTAAAGAAACAACAGTTAGCACATCCCAATTGTATGAGAATCGACTATTGCCTTCATCAGATCAATGCATTTTCTTTACTTTTCTAAGTGAGAAAATTAATTGTCACCTTTTAATTCAAGTGTAATAGACTATTGTATGGTAACAGAGATGTCATTACTTTGAGATCTAATCTCAACATTGTACAGACACATACATTTATTTTCTTGATGTTTATTCCCTCAGGAGGTAGAAATAATGCATTTGATTACATTATTTTTGAATAACTAATCAGCGAGTGTGGCTTACTGTTACACCCCCTCGTTTACCACTGAGGAAGTATTTCATCTCAGCAGAGTTTCTGTGTTGAATTCACACAGGAAGTCATCCCTCAGGAATTAAAGCAGCTCATTGGCTGTTAATTGTTTCCTGTTGGAAGAGGTGCCATTGGCTCGTATGGTGCACAGTGTACAAAAGCATAGTCATTTGGTGTGTGCTGTATGTTGTGCACATGTATGAATGGGCGTGCAATTCAAATTCCGCAGTTAATGCATTGATTTGATAGAGTTGTGTGTATTTATGAAGCTCTCCAGCCTTTATAAGAAAGTATGTGTATGTGTGTGTGTGTGGCCAGTCTCCATGCTTGTGTACATTTTCTTTGTGCTGACTCAAATGCATAAAGCTGTCACTGGGGGTTTGGCCATGTCCATAAAGGGAACAATTGGTACATAATCGCTGTAATAATCACTTTGAAAAAACTCTCTTAATGTGGTTCTTTGTGCCATTCACACATATGCCTGCACATGCACCATTAATGCTAATAGCAGGGATTAGATTGTGTAGCATGTAAATGTGTCTGTCATTACTGAGGGGGTGAAAACCTCCAACTGCAGCGTAATAACATGCTTGGGTTCAGCCAATCGCAGGCTTTTTGTTCAGATTGAGTCATCTACGTGTGAGCGTGTCTGAAGAGGCTGTGACAAGAAGACTCTTGGGTGTTTCGCTGCTATCTTTAGGAGCACTTCAATCTGTAGGTTTACTGCTGTGGTTGAAGGATGGAACATTTTTACTTGACACCTACTGTTGTGCTTTAAATCTGTTACTTAAAGGACCAGTGTGCTGTATTGTAGATCAAATGCTTGATACTGCCCAGCAGGGAGGGTACATAACAGAATGTAGGTAATACTTTTCGTCCCTTAATAATCAAGCCTTTTGTTTGCTAAATTGTGGCTTTAGGCTGAACATAACTTTGGAATTGCAGCATTAGTCTTGAGATTGGATGTTTTGAGTGGAGTGGAGAATTTTCAAAACTTTACTTACCCAACTTTCCCAGAAGATGATTCCAGATCTGAGGAGTACAACTTTGGCTATATTAGCACACACTGAGTGATCTTAGAAAAAAGTGACACAAATATGTAAAGTAGCTGCTCTTATCCTAATGATCCACAAACTGTCCCACCTTGACATCCCCCCCCCGGCCCCTCCTCCTCCTTTTTACTCACCCCTTCTCCTCCGTCTTTTCTCTCCCCTGCTGTGGGTCTCCTCAGGCGCATGAATGGAAGTCTTTATTCCCGGGAGAACTGGTGGGAAGAACGAGAGAACGAGAAACAGGGAAGAGGGAGGGGAGGGGAGGGGAGGGGAGGGGAGGGGAGGGGGGGTCAGGGGAGGAGGAGGGGGGAGTCTGTGAGAGTGGCCACAAGATCAACACAGTACCTCTTTTCTCCTCTGTCGCTTTTCCCTCCTTTTTTCTGCACCCCTACCTCCTCCCTCTCCTTCCCTGTTTTAAGTGCTGTGGACACAAAGCTGTGTTAGTATTCATGGTGTTTGTTTGCAGAGGAGCTGTGTGGTGTGTGTGTGTGTGTGTGTGTGTGTCTGTGTGTGTGTGTGTGTGTGTGTGTGTGTGTGTGTGTGTGTGTGTGTGTATATGTGTGTGTCTATGTAGAGCTGTCAGAAACACAGATCACAGCAAAGCAGCGCTCTGAATGGAGCTAGAGAGAGTGGGGGTGGGGGGTGGAAAGGATGGTAGTTCCCACACGGGGAGAATGGTCAGCTCCAGAAAAGAAGAAAAGGAGGGATGAGATGTTGGGGGGGGGGGGGGGGCAGTGCACAAGGCCACAGGGGCACTGAGAGACGGCATGGTGTCAAAGCCAAGGAGAGAGAGAGAGAATGTGAGAAGAGAGAGAAAGAGGGAAAAAAAAGCGAGGATGATATCAATCATAGAGATTTGGATGAAATGACTTTTTTTAACGGGTCCAGGCACCTCTCTTCTTGTTTTTCTGCTGGTCCTCTTTGGTCCCTCTCTGCCTCTCTCATTCTTTCACTAACCCCTTCCCTCCCCCCCCCCCCCTCTCTCCCTCCCTCCCTCTGTCTCTCTCTCGTTCTCTTTGTGTGTCTGTCTGGACAGCTGCCCAGTTCCATACACAGGGAAAAATGAAACACTCTAACCACCGGGCATGCAGCCAACTAAAAGACTGCGAAGAACTATTTGAAGGGCAGCGTGTTTGTGTGTGTCGGTGTTTGCGTGCATGGAGTTTGTGTTTATGTTTAGTTCTGTACATGTGTGTTTGTGTTATGCTGGGGTTGTGAGATTTGGGCGTGCCTGTTTAGGGTGTTCTTTTCCCAGTATAATGGTGCAGCCAGGGTGCTCAGTGTGTGTGTGTGTGTGTGTGTGTGTGTGTGTGTGTGTGTGTGTGTGTGCGTCTGTGTGAGTTTAAGTTTATTCAGCAGTGGAAAACGAGAGGCTGCAGGAGAGGAAAAGGACAGGAGGGGCCGTCACATACCTTCCCTCACATCAAACTGGAGGAGTGAGGAGGGAGGGAAAAATCTGATCGTTCAGTGTGCATGTAACATTTAGACACACACTCACATGTATTTGTGAGTAAATATATGCTGACTCATTTGCAAAGTGTCTTTCAGTTGGGTGATCGCAGCACTTGGTCACATATTATCTATGACCTCCTCTGCCGCGCTCTGAACTGGTTACATCACCAGCTGAAAGGAATGTGCAGCTCCATATCTGCCTGAGTTCAGGTGTCAGAGAGCCTTTCTGTCACTGACTGAGAACGATCCATGTTGATACAGTGCTCACCCAGAGGAGAACATCCTAGAAATAGTTGTTGACCTAGCCGGGGAGCATGACCCTTAACCCTTAAACACAGCCCTGAACGTCTCGAGGGAGAGGGAGAGTGCATCAAACGGGCTAAGGACTAAACATGCTGCCGGTCTGGTTTTTGTTGGCCTCTCTCCTTATCTGAATGTGATCAGAGGTCGCTTGGTGAAAGACAGACGGTGTGGAAAAGGCCTAAGGCTTACAACTCTTGTGCTGGTGGGTCGCTCCAGAGGGTCAGAGTCCATGATAGTGCTGATTTCCTGAGCGCTGCCCCCTGCTGCAGACCAGCAGCTGCACAGGGAGAGTACAGTCCTTGTTCTCACTGTACTAAATGTATCTTCATTTCTAAAGCTTTCATCCAAGCAGGCGTCTCTAAGTGCTTCGTATTGGGCACAACTTAGACAATAATCAACATCAGTAGATACAATTTTGTAACACTAAATTGTGGACACAAAAACTGTTCAGAGGTTAAATAACACACATAAACACCCAGGGTAAAGCTATTGACAACCCAACAATTAACTGAGGTGGCAAGAAAAATGTATTGAGGCTATGACATTACTCCAAATGTATAGCCAGATTAAATGTTTGTAATTTCCTTTGAAATACAGAGAGAGGGCCTGTCATTTTGTTATCCAGTATATTTATCTTTGAGATTTCAGAATCTTTTTGCACAGCACAGCAATATACATTAAGGACATCAGGACCCCATTACAGGAATAAAAGACCAATGCAAATCATGCAATAGATAAAAGTGCAGAATATACATCAAAACGCTTATCATATGAAAAATAAAAAGTGTCATATATTAATGACCGAGGAGGCACTGTATACACTGTCTGCAAAAAGCAAGGAGAAAAAGAAGTTCTTCTCATACTGTGTTGGCTACAACAGCCACGGGAATACCTCCATCTATTTATATTTTCTTGTGTCCTTATCTGACAGTGAGTGTTTTCTCTTGAACAGCTTCATGGGGTGTCAGAGGTAGAGAGGAGGGGAGATGCGAGGAGAGGGATGTGGTAGAGGGGCGGAAACTATGAACAAAAAGCTGAACCAAACCACAACCAACTAGTCCAGTTGTTTTTCTTCGACTCTTTCGCTCTTCTATCTCTTCTAGGAAAGGTGTACATGCCCCCTCTCTTTATTATCTCCCTGTGGTGATAGTGTGGTTGGAGGGGACGATACATTTGATGTTTGTGTGTGTGTCTGTCTAACCATCTCGTTCTCATCCTCTCTCGCTTCTTCTGCCCTTCTTGAACCTGAAACAACAGATACTCTTGGACAGGTTAAATTTGAAAGCATGTGTGTATCAGATGTCGGTCATCTTATCCCTCTGTGGACTCACAGGGTCCCTTCTCCAGTGTCACCATGCACACTCAAACATTCCCTTTTACATACACACTAATATTCATCTCAGCGCTTAAAGGATACTGTAGTGTCGTGTGTTGAGGATATAACTGAGTGTGCACATGCATATGCGTCTTTGTTTATTATCAATGTTAAGTGATTGCTTGCATGAGCTGATTGAGTGTTGCGTAACTGAGCGTTCATGTGTGTCTTGGTCTTTGTGGGTGTGCAGCTTGCATCTGGACAACTATTGGCTTCTGCAGCCGGTGTGAAAGTACAAAATGAGTGTAAATGTCTGACTAATGATGGGGCAGCACAGTGAGAAAAAGGGATGAAAGGTTTGATAGAAATGGAGAGGGGTGGAGGAAGATGAAAAGTGGCTGATAAAATGAAAGCTTGACTCAACATTTACTGAGTAAAAGATAGAAAAGATGCTTGTTCTTTTTCATACGTTCCACTGTGATAAGAGAAGATAAGATCTATGTACATTAGATATTTCATTATTGTGTGTGTGTGTGTGTGTGTGTGTGTGTGTAAGAATGTGTCTGCTCACTGCTCATCCATCTTGAATGAAATCGGATGATTAAATGTTCATACATTAGTATTCTGTTCTATCTGTGAAAGCAGGAATTCATAAGCCTTTGAAATGTGTACATCCACTGTATGTGTGTGTGCCCGTGTGTGTGTGTGTGTGTGTGTGTGTGTCTCTGTGTGTGCGCTGAGAGGCAGGCCTGTGGTTAGGTTACATCTCCCTGCAGCGCAGCAGAACAGTGTCTTGTTGCGTCATACTGAGTCTGTTAATAACAGGCTAAACCACAAAAGCCATCCGCTGCTCTATTTCTCATCTTACTTCAGTACACTGATTATGCAGCCCTGAAACATTTAACAGGGTTATATTGTCTTTTAAAGAATACTAGTTGTTTCACATTTCAGTTTAACATGGACAAATGTAACAGAGAAAACATTTAACTTCCGATTTGTGGCCCTTTAAATTTGTACAAAAAAGATGCCACAGTTTAGAACATACAGTCAATAATCAGTGTCGGGGTAAACAGTTTGAACAGTGTAACAGTGTTTCCAACAGAATAAGGGGATATACAGTAATAATATTTGATCTAGGGCAGCCAGGGACATGGAAGAGCTAAACTACTGTGTTTAATATTGTGTGCAGTCAGACATCCAAACTACATCCCCCCCAGCTCTCCCAGCATGCAACATCCTTGCCACAGGAATTTAATTGCTCTGTAAACAAGCCTTTTGTTTGTGGCCCACAGTTTGCTCATGCAGACAAGATGTATTTAAAGTCTCAGTCCTGCTGTGAAAAGACAAGAATGCAATATCAGAGCACAGCAATTCACAGATTTGACATGTGCCGACAAAAATAAAGTGTGTGCAGAGTTGGATGCTGTGCTACTTACCGGTATGTGTTATCTCTGTGAAAATATACTGTTATTAAGACAGGAAATAGAGCAGTCATTATCATATCATTTGTCATTCACAGCAGTAGTGTGAAGCAGTCTTGTGTTCATAGTTTGTTTGAGGTAACCAGACTTTGTTTTCTTTTTTCTGTCATCTACAGACATATGAGCGCCAGTTCAGAATGGCTGAGCAGAGAGAGGGAGGCCTGCTGCAACTACTGGGAGATCACACTCCGCCCAAACACCAGCTCCGCAGCTCTCTCCTTCCTGCACACACACTCTCACACACACAGCAAACACAGCACACCCACGCGCCACAATTCCAACAACAACAAATCAATTCAGACTGGATCACGTCTACAGCACCTTCTGCGTCCCCGACCAATCCTCCAGATTCACAGACATCCCGAGAGCTGACCCAACCTTTCCCACGCTCAGCTACGCGGAGCCCCTCACCTCAGAGATCTCTGACTCCAGACCTGCAGCTGCCAGTGGTTACAGATGCCAGTGTTCTCAACCTGACCTCTCTCAGCAGGTATGGTTCGGTTTAATGGGTGATCGTGTCATCAAAGACACAAGTATACGCCAGGCACACAGTTTGCTCATCTACACAAGATGTATTGAAAGCTTACAACATGTATCTTCTGTGTTTATGAGCACAGACACCCTTAAACCCAGAGAGCCTTCATACAATCAAATTAAACTGCACACTTTCCCCTCGGAATGCAAAAATAAGATGTCTATAGGGATATTTTCTTTAACAATAAAATAGTTTTCATGTTGCTGAATTAATAAAAATGGGGAAAGGGAAAACTTAAAAATACAATTTATTTTTATATAATTTTTAATAATGAAGTATTTAATGTTTTTAAAGTATTTAATTTAATGTTTATTTAATTGAGAGCTTAAGTTTTTTTTAATTCTCAGGGTACATAAATTTATGTGTGGTGACTCACAGCAATAGTCTATGTATAAACTGCTGGAGATTGTATGGTATCCACAGAATACCTAACATTCCTCCTCACTCTCCGTTGATTTCACATGTTGTTATTTTTTCCTCTGTTTACCTGTCTCCAGGGGGAGGGGTTTACAGGAGGTCAGTGAGCAGCTCTTTGGGAACATCAAGAGGAAGTACGGCAGGAAGGACTCCCAGAGGATGCTCAGTAATCCCCTCAGTGCTGAAACACCTTGGGGAGGACAGCCAGAGAAAGGATCGGAGAGCCCAACTAATGCAGAGGAGAGACACAAGTACAGGCAGGAAGAGACAGCTGAGTGCTTCCATGAAGAAAGAGAGGAAAAGAGAAAAGAGGACAGAGATCGAGCAAATTCTGGGAGGAAGGGAGACGAAGACGACAGAGGGATGCTCATGCTGACAGAGGAAGGGAAAGGAAGGAAGAGGCGGAGGAGGCCTTCTTTTGACAAGTCCTTTTCTGCAGAGGAGCAGTCACAGCAACGGCAGGCGAGTGCAGAGAAGCACCAGCCTGGACCCCCGGAACCCAAAGTAGCACATAAGACAGAGGCTCACAGAAATGATTCTCGACTCACAAATCAGTCGGATGTGAGTCGAGAAAGGACAGAAAAAGGGGATAAATGTGATAAAAGGGAAAAGGGAGAAAGGCTCGACAGGTCAGAAAGAGGAGAAGTGGTTACAAGTCTGATTGACCCAGAGTCAAACAGGATGAAAAAGAACCCTGTTGGACGTCCTAAGCTCAGCACAGACGCCCTTAAACACAGAGAGCTTTCTCACAGTCACATCAATAAACCCATTCTTAACATGAACCCCAGACTCCCGAGCCCAAACCCAAGCCCCAGCCCAAGGAGTAGCATCAGCCCAACCCCAAGTCCTAAACCCAGGCTCAATATTTGCCCAAGTCCCAGCCCAAGTCATAGGCCCAGGGCTGCCCTGAGTCCGAGCCCCAGCAACAGCCCCAGCTCCACAGCCAGCTCCAGACAAACCAAGGCCAAGGACAGGTGGTCCTACCTGAAAGCCAAAAGCCATGCCTGTCTCTCATCACCCCAAAGAGACATCAGGACTAGCCCCTCCACCTTAGCTGACCCACCCTCAGCATTCCCCATCACCCCATCCAGCCCCCTCTATACCAACACTGACAGCCTGACGGTCCACACACCCATCAAGAGGAAACGAGGACGCCCCAAGAAACAGCCACTCCTAACAGTGGAGACCATACACGAAGGAACCTCCACTTCTCCTCCTAGCCCACTGGCACAGGAAGTGTCTGCAGGGCTAATCCCTAGTAGGAAGACACACACACTCAACACATTAATGCAGCTGTCCTCCACCACCACCAGCATCAACTCTACCAGTCTGAATCTGAAGCGCGGCAGGGGCTTTTCCAGGCCGGTGAATAAGATGAAGCTGGGTAAAATGCAGAGCATCCTGAACCAGATCCTTTCAGGCTCCAATCAGAATGGCACTCTAGCTCTGAAGTCATCCTCTGCACCTGTTTCCTCAGCCATGACAGCCATGGCATCCACCATCGAGGCTCGGCTGGGAAAGCAGATAAACGTGAGTAAGAGAGGAACAATCTACATCGGAAAGAAGAGGGGGCGTAAACCCAGAGCAGAAACTCAAGGCTCCAACCCTCTAAAAACCACTAGGGACAAGCCCCTGATGTCTGTCTCCACTTCTAGTCTCTATGAGAGCCCTGCAGTGCCTTCCTCCACCTCATCTCCCAGCTCCACATCCATCAGAGCCAGCCACCCTGATGCCACTATGCCAAGTTTGCAGCCTATCTCAGCCTTGTCCTCCAAGCCACCTGGCAGGGGATTCATCTCTGGAGGTTGGAAACTTTCTCCTCCACGCCTTCTGGCTAACTCACCCTCCCACCTGTCAGAGGGGGCTTCGGTGAAGGAAGCGACCCTGTCCCCAATCAGTGAGTCCCACAGCGAGGAGACTATTCCCAGTGACAGTGGGATTGGAACGGACAACAACAGCACCTCAGACCAAACTGAGAAGGGCCCCGCCTCCCGACGCAGGTGCAATACCTTTATAGAGCCTTTATTTAGTTTTATATTTTAACTCGCACAAAGTATTTTTCTGGTGGCATTAACATGATTATATGTTGTGTTCAAACAGGTACTCGTTTGACCTGTGTGGGTATGAGGCTGCTGAGGCAGCAGCCTTAGAAGCATCCAACAGGAACAGTAGAACGCGCTGCAATCGCCAAGTAACTACTGTTGACAACTTCCTGTCACAGCAGGAAAAGAAGCAAAAACACCATCGGAGGAAGAGGAAGTGCCTGCAAAGTCGGGATCATCTTCACTTTCTCTCTGAGCTGGAGGAGGTTAGAAAAACTGATGAAATTATAAATTCTTTGTGTAATTGTTGTTACCAAACTGTAAAATATGAATAGTATGAGGTGTCTTTTCCTAATTTTATATTCTTTTTCACCCTTCTTGTAGGTGGTGTTAAAGCTCCAGCAGCTACGAGTGTCTCACAGAAGATTCACCTGCTACCCCCAGCAACCTTATCCCTCAATTTTCCGCCTCAACTTCCATCATTACTACCCCGTTAGCTACGACTCATACTCGTGTGATTCCAGCTCATATCTCCGCAGGAGTGCCGATCTGAAGGCTAAGAGGAGACGTGGCCGTCCAGCCAAAGCCAACGAGCCAATCACATCCAAGCTGCCTTTTGTTCAAGGATACAGTTATCCACTGGCTGGAGGAAATTACTATGCAGCACCGTATGCTATGCCTTACGCACCCCATCTGAGTCTGGGCTACTTTCCTCCTCCTCCCCCATTTTACCTGCCCCATCACTCACTAGGCCCTGCACCTCCGTCTCCCTTCATGAGGCCAACCGTCCCCCCACCCAAGGCTTTTCACTCCAGTGGACACCCAAAGCTCCAGCCTGGGGCCAAGCTCCGCAGTGCCAGTGCCCCCCTCCAGGGCCCCTCTGTAAGAGAGGGCCTGGGGTCTCTGGGAAGCGGCAATGCGGGAACTCTTGCAGGGGTTCGCCTCCACAAGAGGAAGCACAAGCACAAACATAAGCACAAGGACGAACCCCTCCTTTCACTGCGAGACCGGCAGGAGCTGGGCGGGCTCTTCAGTGGAGCTAAAACGAATGCACGTCTCAGCATGCTGAGTGACAGGAGGGACCTTGTCAGTCAGGGCACCTCAAAGCATGTGGAGAAGCAAAGGGGCAGCGGGAGAGTCTCAGGCCTCGGGTCCAGCTTAGGGATGTTTGAGTCAGACCAGCTTTCCAAACACTCTCTCGCTGACAGCCAATTCCACTCCCGTCAGATACGACAGCCAATTAACAGCTTCAGGAGCAGCTACAGCAGCCAATCGCAGCGATCAGAGGCAGCTTCTGATCTCATTTTGGGGTCACACGAGGACGTGTGTGATGGGAGGAGCAGAAAGCCGGGGCTAGCTGTGTTTGGAGATCAGGGCCTACTGTCATTCCAAACTGCCAGGCAGGAGTCAGGACAAATTAACAAGTGCTCCAGTCCCTCCCTCACCGGTAAGATCCACTAACTTAACTAGGATTACATGTTCACGATTACAAGACCATGGACATGTATTAACTTCCCAATGCAATCTCAGAAACCATGACATCAGTAAGTGTCAGATGGTTGTCATATTTGATGATGCGTTGGAGGTTAAATGTTTGGCCTAAAACACAATTAGCTGCATGGTGCTTGATCTTCTATGTCTAACCAGTTCACTCAGGCTTGACCACCTGTAGCTTCCTCACATAGTCTTCACCCTTGGAAACTAAGCCTTTCAAATTTAGCATCAGCGGTAAGTGTTAAGGTGACATCAACAGTAGCTCACAACATAAATCAGCTTCATTAAATCTCTAATCACAAAAGATAGGAGATCATATTAAAAAATGTTGAGACTGTAAAGTGGACATTTGAGGGAAACAAATCTACAACTGACAGTGTCTTCTACCCCATAAAGTTCACAGCTTTAACATAGGCAGTGTTTTGAAGTGTGGCTTTGGTTAAGTCACCTGTCTGGCCCCTGATTTAGAGATTGATTCGTGTAATTTGCACGAGCATTTCTTGTGTTTATCGGCCGCTATGAGGGAACAGCATGCCGTAAAATGAAGCACAAGATGCTGCACTTGTACTTCAATGTGTAACAACAACTGGATGTTACAAGACTCTTCTGTAATCATGCCATACAGAGTTTGTAAAAATGTAAACATCACTACATTTGGAGCCAAAACTAAGTTCAGTGTCCACTATATTATTGTTTTCCCTAGCGATTACAAGCTTGGTTTTTTACTGATGTGCATCTTAATTACACATTTAGTGTAACTTTCCAGGGTTTTCACCTTTTTAAATGTAGGCTGCAGCATGCTCATCAAGGTGATTCCTATTTATAAATGTGCTTTGTACAGCATTCTGTACTTAAAGGACACAAAGAGGCAGGGGAGCCCCACATTCTCTTAAGCAGACTGAGGTGTATTTTAGTACATTCTGTTTTCTGCTGTCTTTGAGCACATCTGGCTGGGGATAGAGAGAACGTAATGCATGGATGGAGACAACTATAATTCACCAATCTCTCCTTCCTTTCCTCCTTCCCTCCCCTCCTACCAATGTCTTTGCCAGAGATATATTATTCACACAGTGTGATTTATTTTCTACAGACACGCCGTAAAAGGCCCTTGCCTGTGTAAAAAAGAGCTGGCCTGCAGCCAGGGCTTTAATGACTGGGGCCTAGTCCAGTGGCGGGGAGGAGAAGCCAGGGGCTCAGTTAGAATACACCCCCCCCACCCCCCACCCCAGGGGAACCAGGACGAATGACTCATATACACGCTACCCGCCCCCCACTCACACACACACACAACCCCCATGTTATCCCTGCAGTGTTGTTATTCCTCTTCTACCTTCCCTGCCGTCAACTTTTTCCCCTCTGCTGCTTCTGCACTTCTTGCCCTTGATATCCCTTTTTTGCACTGCTCCCTCAATCATCCACATACCTACTTTTCTCCTCTTCCTCCTCCTATCTCTTCACACCTTCCCTTTCCCATTCTGTCTCCCCTCCCCCTCATTACCCTTTCCTTCCCCCTTTTCCCTCTGCTCCTCCTCTAGCATGACTTACTGCCTCACTTCACAGCCTTAGCCCAATTAAATCACAGCGCGTGGGTATAGACATGCATGCATGTGGGCTTGCAAATACAGGCATAGACCCAATCTAAAACACACAGATACATTTCAATGAGTCACTGATACAGATGAAAATGTAAATCAGTTTCTGAGCATGCAACCCTGAGTTTCGGAATTATTCCTTCATAGAACCAGTTGGTCGGGATGACAACATGTTTTTTATGGTATTGTATTATTGTTTTGTCTGGTTCTCTGTGCTTTATTACACTAGTCAGCAAAACGAACATGCATATTTATTCTACAATATAGCTGTGAACAACACACGTGAAGAATAACGTGGAGGATCACTGCGTCCTGTCTGTAACCTGTTTTGGTAAGTGCAGGGACAGTAGTTAAGTGGGCATGAATCTCTGTGTAGTAGTGACTTCCTACTCCACAGAGAAACAGGTCCTCAGTGCTATACGGCCCCTCACACTGCTGAAGGTCAGCGGTTTTATGTTCCGTGTATGCAGCTCATAAATTTCTGCTACTTTGTGGTGTGTGTGTGTGTGTGTGTGTGTGTGTGTGTGTGTGTGTGTGTGTGTGTGTGTGTGTGTGTGTGTGTGTGTGTGTGTGTGTGTGTGTGTGTGTGTGTGTGTGTGTGTGTGTGTGTGTGTGTGTGTGTGTGTGTGTGTGTGTGTGTGTGTGTGTGTGTGTGTGTGTGTGTGTGTGTGTGTGCGTGCGCGTGTGTGTGTGAGAGAGCTGAGCATGTTAACAGTCCTGTGCAGCTCATAAACTACTGCTACTTAGTGCTTTCTGCATTAAACTAATTTCCCAAAACAACAATAGAGAACAGACAGTCGGCTGAGCCTCTCGTTATCTTCTCATACCCACAGTTCATTTGTAAATACTATAGCCTTCACTAAGCGCTACACTTTAAAATTGTATTATCCCCCTAAACATTTCCATTTGTTTTTCTTGAAATACTAATACATTGTATAACAGTTGTTATTATTATGTATTGTGTATCAGATTGTTGTAAAGCTTCACTGATTCTCTGTCAGGCTTTAAGGCACAAAAATGAAGTATCCTAACAGAGGATGCCATGTTTTTTTTTTAAACAAATGAAATAATCTTATTGTGAGCGTTAGTCTTAAAAATTAATCGATTAGCCGATTTTGTTTGATGCAGACTGGTGTTAGAGCACCTGCTACAATGTATCAGCAGGATAAGAAGAAGAGGAAAGACAATCAATGGTTAGGGAATGCAGTGATACATTTCTCAAGAAAGAAAACACCAAACATGTTGTATGCACACTGCATGGGGACTGGTGTCTGATTGTGCTTTTCCTCCATTTTGGCTGTGGCTCCGTCTGAGCGTTGGGAACGGTGCCCAGGCAGAAGAGGGGGTGGGGCTAAGAAATGGGGGCAGAGATGGGAAACAGAAAGAATGACAGAGAAGGACCAAGACCAAGAAGTGGTTTCTGAATTGGAGACGGAAATGAAATGGTGTTGTGTTACCAGTTTAATTGAAATTTAGAGTGTTGAGAGAGAAAGAGACAGAAAGTGATGGAGAAAGGGGGAGAGAAAAATGATAGAACAGTGTGTAAAGGGCACACTGCCCAGTTCACCAGAGTGAAGAAAACAATATGGCTCTGGTTTCTTCTGCTCAGCCATTCTGAACTGCTGAATTCATTATTTGTGCATGCTGTGCGTGTGGAAGACTGTACATGTTGTGTTTTTGTGCTCGTGCCTGTGTGCATGTGGATAAGTGTGTGTCTGTGTGTCTGTGTGTATGTGTGCATGTGGATGTGTGGATGTGTGTATGTGTGCATGTGGATGTGTGTATGTGTGTATGTGTGCATGTGGATAAGTGTGTGTGTGTGTGTCTGTGTGCATGTGGATGTGTGTATGTGTGTGTCTGTATGTGGATAAATGTGTCTGTGCGCGTGTGGAGAAGTGTGTGTGTGTGTCTGAGTGCATGTGGATAGTGTGTGTTTGGCTTTTTGGCAGCCTGTGCTCCAGATGCACAGGGGTGTTATTGTGTAGCGACATATTAAATGGTTGAAGGAGACATTTCTGTGGGTTTCCTGCTCACAGAATGGGATCTCCTTCTCTCCTCTCTGCTCTGTAGTTGACAATTACGGGATAGGATCTGCTCTCCTGGCTCAGCTGGGCTTTCAAAGGCTTACATGAATATGTCAAAATTAGCAGGAAGCTCTTGAAGCAAAAAAAAAAAAAGAAATCTATGAGCTTAACTGGCAAGATGTCTTTTCTGGCCTTTAAAGGCTGCTCAGTTTGACCGACAAACTAGCATGAAAACTCCTTGCTCCTTTAAATACTTAACTCATGCTCACTCTCTCCTCCACCAGGTGTTCCCGGTAAGAGGAGGTACAAGCGACACGAGGTGGAGCAGATCCAGAAGGACGTAAGGAGGATGCATTCTTTGAACTTTGAGCATGTGCAGAAAATCCTCCGTGCCAAGCGCCTGCAGCGACAAGCCAAAACAGGAAACAACGTCATCAAAAGACGGCCAGGACGGCCCAGGAAACAGCCTATAGAGGAACCAGAACAGACCAACAGGAGGGAGGAGGATCCAGCTGATGGTCGGGTTTTGGACATGTTGGCGGGAAGGAGAGGTGATGGTAGGACTCTGGGAATGCCGGTCTTGGAGAGGTGCGACGACCTGCCTGGTAGGCAGAGCCTCAGGCCGAGCTTGACCCCCGAGCCCTTGGAGTTCTCAAACCACGACTCCATCTCAGCAACTATTGAGACTGTGGTGCATCAAGCACGAGCTGTGCCTCAGACGGCTAAAGGCGGGAAGCGCAGAGGCCGTGTCCACAGCAGGGACGAGTTGTGGGCTCCATCTAGTCTATAGACCTGCAGGAGAAAGGGACTCGGTCACTGATAGAGAGCTGTTGTGGAGCCAGTGCTGTTTGAAGCCTATTAGATGCAGTGCCCTTAATTGTGGGACTCCTTGGTGCACTTTGACTTGTCTGTCCTCTCTGGTCTGTGAGGACTTCAGCGGAGGAGAGAGCCCCTGCTGTTCCCTCCCTCCATTTATTAAATCAGACATTAACCTTTCAAGGTTTCATCGGACTTCACTTACAATGGCACTATATGGTACTATTTGATACTGAATCTGATGCTATAAAGTGTGGTACTTATGATAGTTTAGAATTATTATGTGAATCTTTATGTATCTGATAAAGTGACGTGTATGGTACTTTATGATACTGTATCTGAATGTGGCTTCAGCCATATATTTACCAGCAAGGGGAGGGGGATGGTTAATATTAAACTGTGCAGCTCTGCTTATTTTTGCCTTTCTGAGGAAGCTTGTCAAAGATGTGGGATAAAACAGCAGTAAATAAGCCACCTTACCCTTTTTTGTGTCCCTGCTCTCTGCTATATTTACCTTCCTTGTGTTCTTCTCTCTCCAAGGAGTAACCACTACCTGGTGGCAGCTTCTCATCCCTGCTCCCCCGTCCCTGTGTCTATCCAAATTCTTTAGCCCTCCCTGGTGCATGCCGCTCAACTTCATCTCCCTTTCTCTCTCTCTTCTTCTCTAACCTCGATCATATTTTACATCTCACTTGCTTCCGCTTCGTCCTTAAAACTCCTCCTGTCTCATGTATTCTCCCTCCCTGCTCAGGCCTGTCCTGAGTACTGACATCAACTGTCCCAGACTGTACATAGAAACAAAATCCATTGTCGCCTGCCTTGTTCAGTGAGAGACCAGCTCATAGATGTGTACTGGCACTCAGTATATCAAATAGAATTGTTGTACCATAGACAATGGAAGCTGTGTATTGTTTTATAACCAAAAACAGACATGGGTGCGACTCAAGACAAGTTTGTTTTCAGACAGAAAGAACCGCATGTAATCATTCATACCCTCATTATTGTTTGTATAACCAGGGGGCATTGCATACAGGAGGAATATCAGGTGTATTTTTTGGTAAACCTTAAAATTGGTTTAATGCACTATGAAAAACCATACACTTGCATCAATCAAATAGAGCACTTACATGCTTGTTCCAGCCTTATGTTTTGGCCTTCAATGGTGTGGATTTCCATTCCAGAGAGCATGCATTATTTTAATCAATTTGTATATGCAGGCTGCGCAGCCAAAAGCGTCAAACTGGAGCCCAGGCCTAAATCCTCATAGGACAGTTCAGTTAAAGAGGGCTCACAAACAGTGTTTTGAAAAGTAAATCCCATACTTTCTACTTAACATGATTTTCAATCCATAATCTTGGATGTGTTTTTTCTTTTCTTTAAAGTAAATCCAGTATTTAGAATTAGAAACCAAAGTCTACGTATTCAGTGTAAGGATGTTTTATTTAAAATAATCTAAATCAGAGTTGGACATAGTCTCCATCATGTTGGCACTAAAGTGAAGCATTCCTGTGTGCACTTGAGAATGTAGCCATCTTGGATTTCTGTGTCAATGTGTAAAGCCTTTGTTAAACTCTACCTACAATGTATGTCTCTTTGGGTAGTTGTTGGTGTTTTTCTCAAATAAGTATTCAGAATATGAGAACTGGATCAGTATTTCTTTGGCGACTTTGTTAAGGTTTAGTTTCAGGAGATTCTGTCGTCGTTGGTCGGGTGGAGTTCTCAGTAAGCAGCAGTTCAACTTGTGCCTTATGTTTCTTTCTCTCACCAATTACATTTGACTCGAGAAATATTGAGTGGCAATGAGTTATTGGCCCAAAATATTCATGAATGTGCATGTGTCTCAGTCATCAGAGCCCTGCCACTGCCTGTGTCCCTTAACAGCTTCTATAGTCAGCATCCTCTGTCACCTGGCAGCTCACCTGTCTCCTTGTTTCTATTCAGGCCCATATCAAAATAACACAACTTGAAGGGCCGGACTGATGGATACAATATGATACATTTGTATTAAAACACACGTACTGGCCTCAGAGACAGAAGGCCAACCATGCCAAATGTGTTTCTATCCAGATATATTGATAATTCTCGGATACAATTGACTATCAGTGAACTTGCCCAGTATGTTTACCAGTTGTTTACAGCATACAATTGGTTTTGTACTTGGTTAAGGAGGAACAGATGAGGATGTCAAGGAAACCACACTCCTGTACATTGTTGTTTGCTATGCATCAGGCCATGCCTGGCGTTGACCTTAAAAGGAATTTCTGTTCTGAGTCCACCCTTTGACAAAGAGAAATAAGTGGTCTTATTTACTGAATAAAATGCATCCGTGCAATGCGAATTGTGAATAATACCAGTAATAAGTTGTGCAGAAAGTGACTATCATTTCATGAAAACTATAGTTACTGCAGCTCTATGCAGTACAGCCTTAACCAGATGTGAACCTACAGTTTTGAAGTGTTTGTTGTAAATAGTGTTAGTATGTCCGTCCTGCATGGATACCAGTTGGGCTCTGCTATGCTGGGACTGTCTCCCAAAACCACAGTAGACCTGCTCTCCATAATAAGACTGCTTAAGACCTAAAACAAATGTTTAGAAATGTCAACCCTAATAGATTTTCTTTGTTTAAAATATTCTGATAGACATTGGCAGTCCGTTAAATCACACAGACGGTAAACTGAGTTTCCTTTTTGAACCACATTAAGTTCTTGGAGGATATAAACCCCACTGTAGGGAACCAAACCAAAAATAGGGTTCCCTGCTGACTTGCAGCTTTCTGCCTGCAGCCAGTTGGTGCATTGTAGGAGCATAAAGCAACAAGAATATGTGTAAGCTCTCAGAGGAAATAGCCAAAAATACTCTCGTCCTCATATTGGTGCGCTTGACCTTGCTTTGATAGATGACTTTCGTTTGGTCTGCAGTCTTTTGTGGGGAAGATGAGGTCTAGACATGTGGTTCTTAAGGTGTAGAGACTTCATGCTTGGCAGCTTACCCCTCCATACTGTGGTCAGGCAGCGGTCTCTGGTGTAAGAGTTTAAGACCCAAGGTGTTGTCTGTCCTGTCTGTCTCTCTTACCAGCCAATGCTCCGGTGCCTTCTAACACTGACAAGTATTGTCCTAATCCAGAGCTTTCACTCTACACAGGCACTGCAGAGGGGATGTGTCTTTGATTAGGGTTCAAGGTCTCTCTCTGTTGTATTCTATTTAGCAACTAATGTGGACCAGTAGCTACAGGAGGCCTCAGGCACTAATGTAAGGATCCTTTACATTGTCTTTGGTTTGATCATCAAGGGCAACGCAGCAGTATTTGACCTGAAATCAGTGTTTGGGCTTTATATTCTGTAGTCTACATGAAACAGTATCCAGCATGGGGTATAATGGCACCTACATTTCAATCACCTCCTCTGTAGCGTACTGTGATGAGTGTACTAGACATGGAGTGAGGGGTCACATGAGACAGAGCCTCATTAATATACATGTCGTCATCCTCACAGCGTATTTTACACTTCGAAGCTATAATGTTATTCAAAGCTGAAAGTGCAGATAAAGCATTGAGAAAAACCAATAAATGTACTTCTTCAGAGCACAAAGTGAGCTCTTCTAACAGTATGGGCATATTTTAGTTTGTATACATAGTGTATTTGAACCTTTTTCTAGAGTGGGTTTCCTTGATTTGCATGCTCAATTTGATTGTATGCATAACTATTTTAGAAAAGCCGAAAAGTTAAATTTCAATTGAATTTGGAGCAAGACTTGTACATTGTTTGATATGTTTCTTTTTGTAATGAATTTTTTAATTCATGAAGCATTTTTGTACATTGTATGAATATTAAAAACTGCAAATATTTGACATATAGAGTAAATACTAGATGCGCATGCATATGCATATATCCTTCAGAGTATGTATGTGTAATTGTACACATATTTTGTATTTGCATCTGCTGTCATACAGATATATGTCTTAAGCACATATATACATGCAATATATATGTATATCCATGTCCGCTGGCATGCTTTTGGTCATGTTTATCTCTCATGATCTAGTAGGTGCTTTTTTTTTATTTCACTTTCCTGAGAGAGAAAAGCTCATTCTTTTGCTACCCTTATGTTGGCTGGCAGCATTGAGCACTTATTAAAAAGAACTACAGTTGAAGTTGTTCATGTTATCCATTGTGTGAAATAATAAATGACTTTATTGACAGCTGGTGGTTGCATGTTTGTCCTCTTCTTTATTAAGATTTGAATTTCTGATAAAACCCGAAAAAACACATGCAAAGATGAGGCTGAAAAGATGAGAGTGTGTGTAAGTGGGTGTGCGTAAGTAAGTGTGTGTATATTATGCATGTGGAAGCAAAAAGGTTTTGCTGCACTCTTGGTGCTGCAAAACAGCCGATCTCAGTGAATGAGTACTACCACACTGTGTTGTTTCGGTTAAAAGAGAGGGAATCCTCTCATCAGATTACGCCACACTCACACTCATACCTACACACTCTTACTCTTGTTCATTAGCCAAGCCTGCAGCTCTTAGTCCTGCCTGCACTAGCCCATCAGTGTCACTTCAAGGTGGGCTGGGCTGCAGGCTGCTCTCTCATTGGACAGAGCTGAGTGGGAAGTGCCCCACTATTGGCTGCTGCCAACTAGTAAAATTCTTCTGTTACCATGGTTGCAGGGTGAGCTGCCCAAATGTGTCTCAGTGTACCGAGTGGTGCTGATGGAACTGTTGGCATCTGCGGTGTTAGGCTGGAAAAAAAAATCTTCTGATGGGAGTCAGGGCTGCAGAGAGGCTGCACCCAAATCACTCTCTACTGATGCCTGTAAATGAGCCCACATGGCCCCACTCCACCTCCTGCACCAGAGAGAGGATGAGACAGATCACCAGAGCTGTGATCACCATGAAGCAGCACAGAAAACACATCCTGCATGAAAGATGTACTGTGGAGCCAGAGCTGCACTTAAAATAAGAATACAGGATCATCAATCTTGAGCGCAGTGTGCAGATATTCTCAACATATTTAATGTCATGTTTAGTCATCAAATAAAATATGTCACACAAGCTATAATTAGCCGGGTTTTAAATAAAAAAGGTAAAGCGAAAAACAAAAAAGCACATGTATATTTTAACATTTCAACATATGTCAACCTAAATTGACAAATTATTCCACCTGGTCAGTAGGTGGAGCCCCAATCCTTGACACATCCGTTTTCCTTGAATTCACACTAAAGCACAAAATTAGTCCAAACTATTCTCCAATGTATATATAATTTTGGCGTCTAGTACATCTCATATCTCAGTTTACCTGACATATGAGCATTATAGAAATATTTCTGGACATTTGTAGTGCATAATAAGATAAAATCAGCAAGAATATATGTTATGAGAAGGTTTTTGGAAATACAGACTATAATGTAAAAAAAAAAAAACGTCTTTCCAGTCCTTTGTGGACCTTCACCCTGTAGAATATAGGGTGGACTGTGATAGTGTGATACAGTTAAAAAAAATGTGTGGTTTAAGTTCTGTAATCAAATTTCTTACGCATCCAACACGTGCTGTTTTGCACTTCAGCTGGTACATTTTAGCTGAAGGGGAAACTAAGTGCACATGTCGCTTCTGTAAAACTGGCATGCCACGAACAACACCGGCAATCTAGACTATTCTAGTCTTGTAAATATGGATGGCTATAACATCTTTCGTACTTACTGCCATGATAAAGGTGGGCTAAATCTGACCAAAACCTTACTTGTATGATGAGGTCCCTGGCCTGAACACAATCACATGGCTAGATTTTGTAGTTATTATGGCACCATCTACTGCCTTTGGGAATTTGCAGAGTTTACGCTACAACCTACAACCTCCTACTCCAAGGCAGACATGCATATCTACCTAAAATGAATGTTAAGGCACTGCAGAGGGGATGTGTCTGTGATTGAAGTTCAATTATTAAATTATTATTATTATTATTATTATTATTATTAATAATAATAATAATAATAAAATAATTGATGTTAATTAAGCATTGGAAAAAAATGTGGGTGTTTTTGTCAGAGAGCGTGGCAGTTGGGGCGGGACTAACATAAAGGTTGCCATGATGTCTAAAGCTCTTCTAGCTCAGCTGTACATAATCACATCTGCACTAAAGTTTATCTGCTTGTCCTGCCCAAAACATTTCACAAATATCACAACACCACCCTCTTGCCATAGGAAGTTACTGCTTATGAATTATCAGTTACAATTCCTTTCCTCTTGGTTGAATCCCACTCAAATTTGATCAGGCAAAGTCTACATCTAATACAGTGGCCATGCAAAGCATCATAGGGCGCACTTACAATAGGCCCAGTTGACCCATATCGTGCCAAAGTATGATTGTCCCCCCTCCCCAGTTCCTTGCTGGCCTGCACTCACATTGCTTCAGCAACGGCCGGGCCTGAGCACAGTTACCTCTTGTACATACATCAACAAGTCCTAATACAACACATACACAGCTTTAATGTCCTTTAATTTACAAGGAGTGTGGTTCAGAATCAGCACAATGCAGAACAACACAAAGAACATGACTGCAACTTAACTGACTTTGTCGCTTATTTTGAGTTGTTTTGGTCAGCTCCAGCTCTGCACTCCTTTCATCGATTATACATCTTGTCCACATTGCGTTTCCTGTGCTTTTGCTTGAGCAACCGTATGCCGACGCAAACCTCTTCCAACCAGGGCCAGGGCCAAGGAAGAGCACGGTACGGAGCACTACCACTAGTCAAACAAACTGGACATTGACGATCAAACATACTTGAGCATAATACGTATGCCTGGTGTGAGTGAGCCCTTAGACTCATATTGTAAAACCGACAGGAAGTCAAATTTTGAATATTTCGCACAGGGATGCAAGGTCCCATTCAGAGTTGATTGCAGCCCTAGTGTAAATTATTATTTTAGAGATCATAAATCAGCACGCTGTCAGGTTAAAGGACCTAACAGTTTTTGGGATAAACTCTATGATATTATCATTTTAAAGATCCCATTAATATTGTACATATTTCAGGTATTTCAGAAACAGATATATTTATTCTTTATTCTGTTGATACATGTTTCTTTAGGCCATACAAGATGAACTTCTTTCTTACCCATGTTCTTTCCTAAAACTGTCAGTAGTTGTACCATTCTGTCGCATGGACACATCATGTTTCATACATGATGTATGAAATTCCACAAACTGGCGCTCCCTCATCTTGGCATAAGCTACACAGTCACCTCAAACGTGCATGCTGTATTAGATTATTGAGGATGTTTATGCACATGTGTTACTGCTAAAGACTGAGAATTTGAATGCCCCGATGTAATTTTTGCATGGTCAGTTGTTTGTTCTTTGTGTGAACTTTTTAAGCTGTCTTGGTCAGGACTCCCTTATAAAAGACGGCTATCCCCTCACCACAAACATGCTCCTGGACTGAAAGTAGCAGTACTTTTTCTGCAACATTTTTGAACCTTTTTTTTTTTACACTATATTATGATTTTCTCCAAGTCTTGATTAAAATGTGCAACAGGATCCATGACTTAGTGTCAAGTGACTATTTCAGGCATGTCCACAGCCTCACAGAATACCAACATGTTAGACAGAGCCATTCATTTACAACAGATAGTCCTGCAGTCCAGCCAACTCACAGGACGCCTGCCATCTAACCAAGCATCCCCTCAATTTATCTTTGTCGCTGTTTTCAAAGGATGACTATTGCTTGTGTTTATGAAGATGGATAGAGCAGGAAACATCTAAGCACACACCCCTCTCTGGCTCCCCCTTTTCTGTTTTTCTCCCCTGCTCAGTGATGGCAGTGTTTGGAGACACCATCTGGTGGTGAAATGTATGAGTGCGACTAAAATCCTTCTGCACAGCCACAGAAAAGAGAGCATGATCCCTCATTGTAGAAAAGGCAGCAACATGGACAGGTAGATGGACGCTATCTTGAGATGAAGGATTTTTGTTGTTGTTTTTTCCGCTGTCTTGGTCAGGAGTTAGAGTTTTGTTGCTTTTATTTTTTTGATAATAAAATGTTGAACTATGACCTTTTGACAGTCAAACCTCCACAGCCATGTGCTTTACTCATGGCTCTCTCAAAAGACCAGTGTAGGGAGGGATTATTGTAGCAGAAAGTTGGTCATGTCTGTGTGTGTGTTTGTGTGGTGCATTGGAAAAAAAAAACACCAGAGATATAACAGAGTATGTTCTGCATGGAGCCGGTCACTGTTGCCACGGTGACAGTGTGACTCACGGCAGTTTGATTTGGATTTAGAGCAGTGCTGTGTTTAGTGTATGTGTGTGTGTGTGTGTGTGTGTGTGTGTGCGTGTGTGTGTGTGTGTGTGTGTGTGTCGCACGTTCGTGTGTTATAAATATGCCCACCTATATTTAAATAAAAAATTTAGTATATTACAGGATTATCTGGGTGCTGGTGGGATGAAAAAAAAGAGAGAATTTCCTGAGAGCAGTAGTCGAGAGTAATTGTCCAACACTCTCATGTCTGCTCGGTCACAGTTGGAGCCTTTGTTAGCAGATTGGTTCTGCCTTAGTCGTATCAATGATGCCAACACTTAGGTAATGTGCCTTTTTAATGAGAGTATAGGCCACTTAATCTATCTATTCAGGCTTCAACTTGCACACACAATCTTCCTCTCTCTCTCTCTCTCTCTCTCTCTCTCTCTCTCACACACATACACACACACACACCTCCCCTTCAATCCTCCTAATAAGCTGTCTCTCTGTCTCCTGTAATTTGGCAGACGAGTCTATTATATGATACAGTCATATTTTATTAATGGACCCCTGTAGCGAACACACACACACACCCCTTGTTGGAGGAGATTATGTGACGCAGAGAGAGCGTGCCTCTGTGTTAAAAATGATTTCAGCTCCTCCGTTAGTTTTCGTCTGCACTGTTTGTCTGCTGTGTTGTTAGAGTCGGACTGGAAGGCAGAACCACAGGCATTTCTGCTGAAGTTGGCACTGTTCCTCCACACTTCATTACACTTCCATTAGCTTGGCGATAGCATGGAACAGTGTGGCTTCAAAAGGCCTAAAAATGCTCAAGAAAAGGCAACGTTCAATTATTGAGTTAAACATTTGGTGGAAATATTCTTCTCGTGTCCGTCTTTCTCTGTCTCTTTGTCTTCCTCAGTGTTTTACAGATAATTTATCCCATATGTTTCAGCAGTGCCAGGCAACCTAGGCTCTGTGCTGATACACTCCTCCAAAACTGCTCAAATACTTATACTGATTCACTGATGTATCACCCAGCAATCAAAGTATAGTATTCGCCTGATGTTCTTTTTCAACAAAAAGGTTAAGAGTCTGCAGACATGCTAGCAGCTTTGTTGGACTTGTGTGTGAGACAAATCTTTAAGCTAAATGTTAAACCTTTCACAATGCCAACATGTTATTTGTAAGTTGTGTTTATCATTTTAACTATCTTTGTTAAGCATGCAGACATGCAGGTTAGCAGTTTAGCATGCAAACTTTTAGAAATTACTACTATAACATTGCACCGACTGATTTGGTCTTTGTTTGTTTTGCAGACATTCAGCTGGACATGTTGACAGGTTTTTTTGCACTGTATGGAAAGTGAATCACTATCCTGATTACTAATAATCCTGAGGGGAATATGAATGTCTACACTACATTTCATGGCACTCTATCCAACATTGGTCCAATGTGAGCCTCATAGGGGGAGCTAAGCAAAAGTTGGGGGTTCACCAAAGTCAAAAGGATACATTCATTCTTTTTGATGAATGTAAAAATGTAGATTTCTTTTTATTCAGACCAGTAGTCTGGATAAACAGTCCAAAAGATCACCATCCCTCTATAGTGGATTATAAAAACTTAAAATAAGAATGGTGAAGCAGATACTCATTTATCAACATTGTGTTATTTATCATTGATATAATATGCACATACACTTTGGTCAGTCTAGAAGATTCTAAATTCTCCCTAAAGGATGACAGATATTTCCCAGCAGCAAACACATTCAGAAGCTTCCTAAAATAATTATAGAATCTTTCTTCTCATTGGGCTCAGCTATATATGCCTTAAAGCCATTCTCCTGGAGATGATTTGAAAAAAAAAGTTTCAACAGAAAATCTATTAAAGTAAAATGCAATCATTATTCAATATAATTATACTATCATGAACCTGGCTGGATAATCATGTGTGTGTGGAGAGAGGCTTTAATGGCTGACTGTGAGTGCATCTGTAGTTTAATATGAATCTAAATCAAACAAGCTGAGGCAGCACAGTAGACCTCTTCTCCTGTTGTCTGGTCTTTTTGGAGCTGAAAAATTGATACACTTTATCAGACTGATTTACAATTGTGTTTTCCTCTCTGTCTTTTGAGCCAGCAGTGACAAGACTTATTCAGGGCCAACAAGGGGATATGATCTGATTTTTATTCCTTGATAGAAATTCTAAGAACGGAAACAAAGATAAAAGTATTCTTATTGCAACACACTTGTGTTCATGTTGGTACTGCTATCCAAGCAAATCATGCACAAGCCTGCATGTGTGTATTTGATGTGTCTGTAAAAGTGAAGCTTTGAGGCGTCAGGTACACCTTCAGGTTTGACACTTTGAGACAGTCAGGAGTAACATGCTGAGAACAAACAACTGATCAGAGTCAGCAAACTGAGACTGACTGAATGCTCATTAGTCATTAGACACAATTTGACAAAATTTGATTGTGTGCCAGGGTATAGAAACATTTTCAGGCAGTCATTAGATAAAAACATCTGTGCAGATAGTTATGTGTGTCAACAGAAGAGTGAGTGTGTGAGAAGAAGAAACGGAGACAGCTCTGAATTCAGGGCTCAGGAGACCCCCCAGGAGGATTTAAGGTAAGCAAAAAAAATATTTGACGAATGGTTTATGTGAGAAGAATGCCTACTTTGCATAAATTCATGACTATGTTTTTAGTCATTATTTTAAATGCCTAATGATTACAAAATAATGAATATTTAGATTCCATTGCTTTCACCAATTATAAACAGAGATAAATAATGGTTAAGAAAACAAAAAGGAATGAGTTTCTGTTTTCAAAGTTAAAAATTGTGTCCTTGAAAAGTGGGTTATGTTTTGTTCTGGATCCAAAGAAAAGGCTTATGTGTATTTGCGACCAATAACTTAAATCATAATAGCACACTTCTAAATAGACATTTATCAATGGTAAAGATTGTAATGAAAACTGTTATTGTCACGGTTGACTCTTTTTTTTTTTTTTTTTTTCATCAAGGTATCAATTTTTTATGTGGGTCCTCGGGGGCTCAGCTTTCAAGAAGGGAGCGCTCCAAGGAAAAAGATCAGGAACCACTGGTGTAGAGAACAGTTAGTCTGACATCTACCTCTGTGTGGAACCTGTGCTGTGTGTGTCTCTGTTTGAGTACCCTCAGAGAAACATTACATAACTACACTATTATTTTTCATCCACTGCCTCTCTCTGTTAGACTGACAGAGCAGGATAATTATAGATCCAAACAAGGCAATGATAATGTCCTTTCTCTGACAATTATTTTATCAAACTATGTCCCTCCATTTTCTGCTCAGTCTTCTTTTCAAAACTCTCTTTTCTACACCACTCAAGCTTGGTTTGCTTCTGCACCCAATGTGGTTCTCTGCCATTCCATTAGTTCGTTAAGCCATGATCTGAGAATGCACTGGTGTGAGTCTGTCTGTGTGCATGCCTGTGCACATGTGTGTGTGTCTCCTGAGTCTCAGAACAGTATTATTGTAAACATATAATTTGATGGGGAGAGCAGTCCAGGTTGTTGGCCAGCTGCCCTGCCTTCATTTGGAACAGAGCTGCCAACATCTGGGCTGTGTCAACACTCACTGTAGCGTGTGTGCGTGTGTGTGTGTGTGTGTGTGTGTGTGTGTGCGTGTGTGCGTGTGTGTGTGTGTGTCTGCGCATGCATGCACTGGGGTCCCTGCCTCAGCCTCAGAGCTGTCAGCCATTGCATGGGGAACATATTTGCTCAGATGAATCTAAGGTGTAGCGTTAATCAAACAAGCCTCACTCCTCCATGCCTCAAGGTGGCCATTTTGAGAGGCTGAGAGAGAGGCCATGCTTCCTCCAGGACAAGCTGCAGTCACAAACAAATCATTCTTAAGTATGGACACAACATAGGATTGACTTACTGCAGAAATAGTCACAATGAGACTAAAAAAAAAAAGTGAACACATGAAGGTGAAAACTATATTTTTCTTTGTTTGTGGTTTGGTCCTCATTTCACACACTTCAAGACCTAACAGGGCAATGTTGCTTTTGGACAGGGCGCTGAATTTGATACTGTGTTTTATAGAAGAGAAACTCAAATCACAATCTGTGGCCACCCAGAATGAAAAATCCACAAATCCAACAGAGACACATAAAACACTGTGTCATATAAATGGTGAGAAATGTGCAGCAGCCATTCATTTATTTAAACTTGGGTCAGGATGTGCAGCAGCCAATGATTCAAAACCTGCTGAGGACGACCACAGTTACCTCTTTGATTAATGTGACAGCAGATGTATTCCATTAATTGCTGTAAACACACAGCGCTGATGGAGTGTGTGAGTGTGTGTGTCTGCACATGTGTGATTAGCTAGAAAGACAGAGAGAGAGAAAAGAAGAAATTACATGAACTTAAGTCTTGTTATTTTAACATTCTCCTTTCATAACTCTTTCTGTGAAGTTTCAACTGTTATTGTGAAAAGCTGAGGCTTGAGTTTCCTTCCTTTTGTGGTGGAGTAACTCCATCTTAAAACACACATACACACATCATACAAACTTATTTAATCTTGTGGTTTCTCAAACCATGAAAGAAATGCTTTGCTCTCTGCAAAACATTCGCTCCTCTCCTTTCCTTTTTTTACCAACTAAACATTATCTCTGACACCAGATTTTGTATTTGTAGGCCTATTTTAAATAATTAGTGCATATGTGCTAAATGCAAATCAGTAAATCTACGTGTTTAATGCAGATACTGCTGTGAGGGCAGCTAATAATCTTCCCTTCAGTCTTCAGTGGCAGTACCGGCTGTTGGCTCTGGCCAACTATCTGATCCGGTCTCGCTGGGCTGCAGATATTTGAGTGTAGAGCAGTGTGTAATGGGTTGTAGCGATGGGCTGAGATGTATTTGGGTTGGCTGGCTGAGGGGATGAAGCCTGTTTGCCTACTAGGGCCGAATACTCTGCAGGGGGGCCCTTCCTAATCTGCTGCACCATCCGACAGCTTAATTAGTGTTTCACTGCTGCACACATATACAGCCTGCACACAGACACACACACACACACACACACACACACACACGTTCCGCTTCTCCACATGCACACGAATGCACCACGCACACACGCTGCATAGCTTGTTAGTCTAATAAAGAGCCATTAGAAGGTTAAATGTGGGTCTCATTAAAGATTAGTCATTTGCTAGCATGCATAATAAGTCTCTCTTGTGTGACTATGATAACTGCTCATATTGCTGTAAAAGTGAAGAACACAGTGAACACATGCTATGTTCATTTAGCATAGCATACAGCATTTGGCCATGCCTCTTGAGGAAACAAACACCAGGAGACATGGCTACAGTCACTTCCAGTCAGGATCTATAGGCTTAAATGTGATTACACGATGCTGTCTTTATGTGGTGTGTTGCTCTGTGAATTGTTTAAGATGATTTTGAAGTGCCATGATTTGAGGGGCTTAAAGAGAAAAGCTTTGAGCAGGATAATCTGTGTGAAGAGGAGTAAAGATTAGCTTGAATGGATTTGGAGGCCCTCATGGAGGCTTGGACCAAATGTATTGAAATGTCAGAGATAATAATTTTACTCCTCTGGTTTCTGAAGTTCCCAGTCCTAATGCCTCCACCATCTGTGGAGCCATTGACGGCCGTCATGGAAAAAGAGAGAGAGGAGAGGGAGAAATTTGACTTGCCATTGCTCTTGCAGGCCTTCATCAAGCTTCATCTGATCCAAATTGTGTTCTCGTCTTTACTTGGATTCTAATAACATTATTCTCCTGGTCACGCCTGAATAGAAAACAGATGAGCAGGGGCCATAAAGGGGAGAAATCAGTTTTCAAAAAGGAATTAAAATGTTGGAACTGCCAATGTTTTGACTTAGTGGATAAAGCCTCCAGGCAACTAGAGTCAGAGAGAGAGAGAGAGAGAGAGAGAGAGAGAGAGAGAGAGAGAGAGAGCGAGAGAAGGAGCTGTGAGAATGTCAAACAGCAGACGGCTCTACTGACTCCAAGACATGGATTAGCCTTCTGAAACCTTGTTTAAAGAGTTACTGTATTACTGATCAGCCTGCGACTAACCTGCAGTGTAAAACAAAGTATTAGCTGCATATCTATAAGAAGGAGAATCTCACAGCTGAAAATGAGCTGTTAAACTGGCCGACAAATAAGCTCTTAGTCTCTGTGTTCATAAATAATTCAGCCAAATTCAGCAACATTATCATAACATAAGAAAAATCATATTTAAATAAAGTCTGTTTCTGTATGTTTGTCAAGTTTGGAAGTTAATTGTAGGGACATCTGTGACTGATAATTTGCATATTGAAATAATTCACAGAAAAATAAGTCCTTTAAGAGGAAATGCCAAAATCTATTCCTGAGAGGCATGGTGGAAAATGCTCACGGGCATGCTGTTTTGGAATACTGATGATTTAAATTTGTTGCTTTTTGTTGGCTGTCCATCTCTGTGCCTGCCTGTTTAATTATTCGACACTCATTCTGTGTTTTTCCTCAGAACAATAATTTATCTTGATTGTTTATTAGTTGACAGTGTTTGTAAGTTGTAAAAATCGTGAACAGGGGTGTTAATGTGTCATTCTCTGCTGCTACACAGCTGCAATATTTCCCTAAGTTATTTACCATGTCTCCATTATTCAATGTTTATGATAGCTTGTGTGATGACTGTGTGGTTTCTTTGTGCTGTGAGGGATATGTGTGTGTGTGTGTGTGTGTGTGTGTGTGTGTGTGTGTGTGTGTGTGTGTGTGTGTGTGTGTGATAGAGCAATTAGTTTTGAGTGACACTCTGTCACTACCCTCCCAGGGAAACTTGTTAATTTACAATCTCTATCTCAAACAGATGTCACATTACGCCTCCACAAACATACATCTGCTCATATGTTATGTTTAAATCAGTTGTCAGTGGATTCTAGTCACTGAGTGTCGACTTCCTTAGCTGAGTTGTGTCACAGTTTCATCTCTATTTATGCTTGACGGATATTCTGCTGTTATTTCAATGGGCAATTAAATAGATGTGTAATATAAGTAGTAATTTAGTATTTACCTCAGTCTTCTGCCCCCTAGAGGGCACTGCTGCTATACCTTAAAGGGATAACTTAAGGGTATATATCTATATAAATACAAAAAATGCTCTTGCATCATGAAGTCAGGATGCACTGACGCACATTTATATTCATGTCACACATTTTCTATCCCGGAGCAGGAAGAAATCATTATTGAAAGTAACAGGTCATTATTTCAATCACAAGATTAATTTTTCACGATGATCAACCAAGCATGTCACAGTTGCCAACAAACATTGTCAGAAACTACCAAGAGCCCATGTTTATGGTGAACTGCTGACTTGAGGAGTGTGTGTGTTTGTGTGAGAGTGTGTTAGTGTGTGTCATGTAGAGATGGTTTGGCCCCATGCCATGCAGCTGGAAGCCATCGTAGAACCAATTACTTTCTGTCTTTAGCTCTCCTTTGCTCGCTCTTTCTTCTTATTCTCTTCATCTCTCTCTCTGCTCCAAACTCTGTTTGTCTGATTTTAATTCTGCAGGCCCGTCTCTCTCTGAGCCAACAGCTAGCTGCACAGTTAACCCTTTCTTAAGCTTGCATTCACTCACATTTGATTTACACCAATCATCTCATATACCATCTTCCTTCTCAACTTCTTAACCCCTCTCAACATCCTCTTACATGCATCATTTTATCCAGCCTTGAATGAATACCCATCTTGCTTAACACTTCGGTTTATTGTATTAAAAGCCTGTATGTCCTTCCAGCACGGACCAATTTACTCAAACATGTTTGAGCTGCAACTCATGTAAGGAGTGAAGGGCAAGAGTTTAAACACTGATTACAAATCAGGTACTGAATAAATGTGTCACCAGACAGAGACAGAGCAAGAGACGGAGACAGAGATAGAGAGAGTGAGAAACACCTAACCCCAATGTCCACATGGCCCACCACCCCACCCTGGATGTCAGCTATATATGGCCACATCCACCTGTTAAAAAAAAACAGTCCCCATCTTCACCCGGACACTGAAAGATGTCGCTCTCAACAGAGACTGGTCCACACACTGAAGACGAAGCTTCGCTTACAACCTCCTCAGACCAACAAATCATTATCAACCACCACCCAGACCAGCACCATGGAGGCCAGATCAGATTTTTCTCTTTACACAGAGATTTGCAACAGCATGAGTCCACAGAAACAGCCCTTACCAGTGGACGATTAGCCAAACTAGGCAATTTTCCCCTTTCAATATATATATATATTTCAAAGCAATCAAATTTTAATAACACCTGAAACACCTGACCACAGGTTCTACCATTACAAAGCGTTACAGTCCCCTCAGTATGCTGATCCTTAGGCCTAGCTCCTTTATCAGGCCTCAGGATAGCCCTCACACCATCTGGACCCAAACAAATTATATATAAAGAAAACTTAGATGACATGTAGCACAAAAACATCAGTGTCATTTGGCTCTAAACAGACAGTAGATTATAGCAGACTATCTGAGCACAGTGACTGATGAGAAACTGAGAAAGACATAGCCATGTAAAGACTGGAGAGATTAAAGCTTGGACGTAGAGACAGGTCTACAAAGACACACTTGGCTGTCAAGAGTGGAAATGCTGTCAACTCTGTCCACACAGACAGGCAGACACAGAGACCCACTCCTGTTTGCCCTGAAGCAAATATGAACATATTAGAGAAGATTTGATTTTATCAGAACAAACTAAAATGCTAAATAATAGGAGAAAATAGAGTCAGCAGCAAAGATGCAGCAAAATATGTAAGAACATGTCACAGCCAAGAGACAACCATCACCACACATAACAGTGGGCATAATTTGTAGGGCTCGATCTAACGACAGGGTCAATTACTCCAATATAAAACCATGACTGGTACATATTTGCTCTATCTAAAATGTAAAACTTTAAAATCACTGTAGGTCAACAGAAACGGTTTAACTCAGATGTAAATGGAATGTTATGTTACTTCGGTGGATTGGTAATTAGCAGCACTTACTATTATAAGCATTATATGATTCAATATGAATCCTTATGAATTGTTTATGTATTACAAAAATGTGATGGAAATTTTTTTTAAGAGATCTGGTGCTCCGGTGGCCTAGTGGTTGGTTTGAACACCTCATGTACTGAGGCTGTGGTTCTGAAAGCACGTGCCCAAGATTTGAGTCCCACATGTCCTTTCCCTACTCTATCTCTTTCTCTCTTCGATTTCCAACCCTATCCTCTTTCATGTCTCTCTAATAATGGCATATCTTGTAAAAAAGTGATTTATTCGATACTGAAATCATACCCCGGTTGTTCAATGCTTGGATAACCCCCTTCTTTAGACAAAACGTTGTAGATGAAAATGACAGGACATTAGTAGAAGAAAAAAAAAAATTAGACAAGCAACATACAGAGAATGTCTGACTGTGCTGCAAGAGGCCACTCATTTAAAACAGGGGCAAATAGTAACAACTAACACACACATGCACAGAGAGAGAGAGAGAGAGAGAGAGAGAGAGAGAGAGAGAGAGAGAGAGAGAGAGAGAGAGAGATGTGGCCGGGCGTTAGGCCAGACGCTCTGAAAGAAGGAAAATCACATTCTTGTGATGAGGAGTCATCAAGTATCAGGTTCCATGGACTCTGGCAGAGTTTGTAGAGCCCCCCCAACCACCCACCACCCCATACACACAGACACATGCACACACAGAAACCAACACATGCATAGGAGCATACTTAGTAGTCTCATCACTTTTTTTTTTTTTTTTTTAAGGTGTGTTAGCTGCATAACAATTAACTGCTTCCTCTTTCAATCATGTCAGGCCTGGTCCTGTGAAAGTAAAGGTGGAAGTGTCTGATTGTGTGCATCTTTGTGCAAGTTTTATTTTGCACAACAAACTGCAGTTTGTAGCTTAAAGCAGCTTTAAAACAAAGGCATGCCAAGGAATTGTTGGTTTGATACAGTATAAGGTCTAAATGTCAAATAATCATGTAGGAGACAGGAATGAAGAACAGGGATGTGTAATTTGTTGTGATTCCACTAGATGTCCCTGCCGTCCTAATAATGCTCATGCTTGATTTTTCACAATGTCTGTGTATCTAGAAATAAAAGTACAACCATGGTCAGGCTAGCTTACAAAGCAACTTTACTTGAAAAAAAAAAAACATCAAGAATGTTGCTGCTGATTTTGGCTCAATATTTCATTAAAGACTCTTTGACTGGTCCTCTTTAACATATGATCTTCTCACAGTTCTGCCTTTGAATCCAGATGTTCAAAAACCCATGTGAACCAAAGGTGATTTGATTCACATGGGTTAGTAGCTCAATCTGTATGGACTTGGGTTGGGAACCGGAGGGCTTTCATCTGAGCGTAGTCTGTGTTTGTATAGACCCCAACATCTACAGTGACTAAGTAGTTTCTTCTCAAGCTTCTTCAACACATTTTTGGTTCTGTGAGTTTTGCCTAAAGGAAGAATATGCGATTTTTCAGACTTAAATGTAGCAGAAATCAAATATATCCTCTGAAAATAACTCATAAGTTATGACTGTCTACAATGAGTGTGACAGCCTAGTCCCACTGTCTGTGATGCTTTCCGAGCCGTAGCTACACTTTACATCACTGGGACGGCCGGCCGGCTCATAACCTTGCTTTAAAAGTTGTTTAATTGAGGGACTAGAGAAAAGAAGAATAACATACTGTACTCACTGCTTATTTGAATGTCACGTAAACGTTTTAGAACACAGTCATTTCGTGTAAATTTACATGCAGTATGAAGATACAATCAAAATAAAGATTGCTAGCATTAGCATGCTAACACAACAATGCAGTGCGAGGTGTTATGGTTTAATGCTGGAGCAAAAAATCGCATATTCTTCCTTTAAAGAGAGCTGGTGAGATCATGTATTCACATTTACAATACATTTTAAAAAGCAGTATCTGTAAAAGCATGTTTCATCAATTCAGTGGGATTGGAGAAATAAAGGGACATCATATTCAACTTTGACCAAAAGCGACTGGTATCCATCATCTGCGACAAGACTGGCCTGATAAGCCTAGTCAACACCACATGTATTAAAGACTCCTGGGAGCATGATTTTGGGACACATATTTCTGACAATCTAAAGGGCAGAACTCCTCTGAGACGGACCCATCCGACACCATAGTCGGGTGGGAGAAGGGGTCTGGAGGTGGGATCGCTTTGTTAGCCAAAGACGACCCCTCAGAGTCAGAAGATGCCCCCTCCTGGTCCAGAGGTGCAGGTGGAGGAGCAGGTTGCTTACCCCGCCTGGTGGTCATCGTGGGTTGGTCAGGATGCAACTGGTGGAAGTCCCTGATGAGTTGGGGGTCGAGGATGTGTCTTGCCGGTACCCACGACCTCTCCTCGGGACCATACCCCTCCCAGTCCACCAGATACTGGATACCACAGCCCCGAAGGCGGGAACGAAGAAGGCGTCAGACAGAGGGGAGCTTGGGCAAGGCCACAAAATCGGCCATTTCACTGAACCGATCTACCACCATCAGTATAGTAGTGTTGTTGTTGGACGGTGGTAGACCAGTAACAAAGTCCAGAGAGTGGTGGGACCAGGGGCGATGGGGCACAGGCAGAGGTTGCAGAAGATCAGCAGGAGCCTGATGAGATGGCTTGTGCTGGTTGCAGACAGGACAGGCACTAACAAACTCCCGGCTGTCCTTCTCCAAGGTGTCCCACCAGAACCTCCGCTGCAGGAACCCCTTGGTGCGCTGGACTCCAGGATGGCAGGTAAGTTTGGAGCTGTGTGCCCACTGAAGTACATCCGACCTCAGAGGCTGAGGAACAAACAGGCAGTCGGAAGGGCAGGAACTGGGTCCAGGTTGATCCTCCAGGGCCTCCTTGACTCTTTCCTCCTCCTCCCAGGTCAGTGGAGCGAACAGACATGAATGAGGGAGAATGGAGTCAGGACCAGCGATTTCCTCCCTCTCCAGAAATTGCCGGGAAAGGGCATCAGGCTTGACATTGCCGGACCCTGGCTGAAAGGAGAGGGAGAAGTTGAAGCTGGAGGAGCAGAGGGACCACCTGGCTTGTCAGGAATTCAGTCTCTTACCAACCCCTGGATATACTCAAGGTTCTTGTGGTCAGTCCAGACAATAAATGTTTGTTTAGTCCCCTCCAACCAGTGACGCCACTCCTCCAGAGCCAATTTAACTGCTGAGAGCTCCTGGATGCCTATGTCGTAGTTTCTCTCGGCTGGCGTTAATCGTCTGGAGAAGTGGGCACAGGGGTGAAGCCTCTGGTTGTCGGCCGCCCGCTAAGACAGGATGGCCCCCACCCCAACATCAGAGGCATCCACCTCCACCACAAACTGTCTCTCAGAGTCAGGGACTTGGAGGATGGGGGCAGAGGTAAACTGGGCCTTAAGGATCTGGAGGGCCTCCTCAGCCGAGAGGGACCACTGGAACAGCATCTTATAGGAGGTCAAGGCTGTGAGGGGGGAGGCCATAGTGCTGTACTCTTGGATGAACCTGCGGTAGAAATTGGCGAAGCTGAGGAACAGTTGGAGCTGCTTGTGAGAATCAGGGATGGGCCAAGAGGTAATGGCCAACACCTTAGTAGGGTCCATCCTGATGTTGCCTCGCTGCACGATGTAGCCCAGGAAGGAGACAGAGGGAGAGTGGAACTCACACTTCTCATTTTTCACAAAGAGTGAATTCTCCAACTGTCTCAGTAACACCGCCTGTACCTGGTGTACGTGTTTGTCCATGGTCCTATTTAACTCTGCTGATGTTGATAAGTTTCACTTATCATGCAGACTCGCAGACAAACTGTAAACAAAAGAACTGATGATAAGAAAAGTAAAAGGCTGATTATTTACAGTACACAATTACACAAATATTTTAATTGCAAGTGATATGTTTTACTTTTAAGAGGACTTTTTTTTTGCTTCAGAGAGATTATATCTCTCTCAAAGTCTTATTTTTGATTGCAATTTAAGAAGTTTTGTATGATTTTCTTGGCAAAAATATGATGCCATACTTGATTACTGATCAGAGACCAGGTGAGCTGATGAGGTGGGTGTGGTTGACAGGAAGGGCGTCTGAATGGAAAAGTTCTGAGAGGCAGAGCAGCGCTGTGACAGACAGTCAGTGGAGAGACATTTTAAAACTGGTTCATTCATCGTCTATATGTGTCAGGCACAGCCTGCTGCAGTGTCATGTGCTCCAGAAAGCCCACTTCACCAATGCTAAACTAGCTAGAATACATCCCAATCATATTGATGCTTAACCGCTGTAAATGGTCTCAGCTAACAGTATACAGTATGTTCTGGACATGCCCGAAACTCACCAGCTTTTGATCTGATATATAATGGACACGTGTCTCCTTCGACTCGCAACAGATTCCAGAGCAACCTTCCACCCGGGGCTCCGTGCTAGCCCTTATTAGAAACAAGCTTACTATCACCCCTGATGATACTGGTGACACAGCTTAGGTAGAGTTAATTGCTGGCTTTTTTAGTTTTTTTAGAATTGTATCTACAATTTTTTTGTCTAATTGAATGTATATATGTATATATTTTTACCAATGTGTTAATGTATATTAGTATTGTTCTTCTATAAATGTCTATGCAAAGACTGTCACTAATGGTTGCCACAGCATCCTCGGGAAGCTGGGAGAGTGGTTGTTGGGAGGGTAAATGGGTGTTTATTTTTCTATTATACTTGGGTTTTTTGTTTTATTTCTATTTTCTTCTATGCAGATGCTCTGACGAACATGTATTTGACATCATGCTACTGTCTGCAAAAATGTCATAAAATGATTTGGGGGAAAGGACATCATCTTTTGTTTTTCTAATGGGTATTATTCCTCTTAGTATCTTTTAACATAGCAATAAACACAGATTTTCATTAAAAAAAAAATATATATATATATATATATATTAAGGTTTCCATTAAGGTGTGATTTTACTTTGTCTCTTGTTCTGACAAACAGTGCAGAGGAAGAATATTCTGACCAATGAAAGAGTGATGAAACACATAGTATCTCTCATAGTGTGTACAGAAGCATTTTCAACTGCTGTGTGTTGTTGTTAAAATGTTCAACTCTGAATTACCCAACATGCATTTTGTCAAAGGACTTTGAGCTAGCAAACATCCAGCTTTGGAGATATATGATAAATCCAATAAAAAATAATAATAAGGTTTCATATGTAACCATCTAGTATCAGAATGTTTGCATGATAGCTTTGTTGCTGTGATTTATTACAAAACAATTACATAACTTTCACATCATATCTTGCAGTCCATCTTATAATCCAATCTATCAGGTAAAGCAGGTAGGCCTACATGAAGACAGGTGCAATGCATCAGAAAACAACCTCAAAGGTTTTCTACTCTGTGTGCACATTCCCTTCATCAGGAAAGCTTATTACTTATGACAGGTTGTGCTTTATTTGTGTAAAACTCTGTAATACTTTTTCCAGATGATCCGGATCATTGTGCCCTCATAGGTTTGGACAGCACAGGCTTGGATCCATTAAATGTTCTGGCCCATCCCCTTTTTTTGTGTTACCATTTATATAACCAAGTTCTTGATTAATATGCAAGCCTGTGTTAGAGAGAAAGGACATGGAGTGTAATATGCAAATAAGTTGACTGTATGGCATTTCAAACATTGTTGTGTCTTGTAGGCCGACTTTATACTGTTCTTACAGCATTGTTAACAGTGTGATTTTACTTTGTCTCTTGTTCTGACCAACAGTGCAGAGGAAGAATATTCTGAACAATGAAAGAGTGAGGAAACACAGAGAATCTCTCATAGTGTGTACAGAAGCATTGTTCAACTGCTGTGTGTTGTTGTTAAAATGTTCAACTCTGACTTTTCCCAACATGCATTTTGTCATGTGCTGACTTTCATTCTTGACATGCATAACATATTCCTGTATGTCTGTAGGGCACTTCTTGCACTTTTGTAGGCATGCTGCAAGGTGACTAAATAACTAAAGAGAAAAGACAAATAGCAGGAATTATTATTTAAACTTCATTGAATATGTGCCACAATATTTCCCTTTAACGTTTTGTTTTCTGTACATTTAAATTTTGTGTAGAACACTAATGGGCCACGACCCAAGTCACACATACAACACTGGAACACATTGGCAGAGTAGAGCAGATTTCTTGAGGGAAGCAAAAACGCTGAGAACACAAAACCTCTGTAAATTGTCTCTTTAATGTTGTATTTTTGAAAGGATTTTGAGCTAGCAAACATCCAGCTTTGGAGATATATGATAAATGCAATCAGTCATGGCATTTTGTTTGTTTGCTTTTTCTGAAGCACAAATTCAGGAAAAGTCAAATGTAAGGTATTCACCCCCCTGGTTCAGAAGTGACAGTGGAGTGTGGTGCCTCACTCTTATTCTTTAGGTCTTGCAGAATTTGACTTGGTATTATAAACAACTCCTCAGATTCACTTCTGACCTCAGCTCCACCTAACATGTAGTTGTAAATGTGTCAGACGGAGGATACTATGAGAAGGGTGGGACCAAAATGAACGCTTCAATTTCAGAGTGCTCTTGATTATTTCTGGAGATATGGTCGAGGAAAAGAAGAGGAGTGGTTTTCTCTGAAGATGTAAGTTATAAAAAGCATTGTCTGGAAGTTTCCACGATACAGCTTTAGAGAAGCTGGCAACCTTCACAGCCACGACCTATTCTGAGCCTTATGCCTGGACAACATTGCACAAAGGTAGGAGCACTTGTAACTGTTTGTAAGTCTCGCAGAACACTTTGCATAAAACCATTCATGCTCTTTTGATGGAGTAAACTAACATTAAAAGAAGATTGTGAAGGTGTATGGTCAGCTTATTTGATACCTTAATCTGTGAGTATTAATTTTGATGGATGCGATACACATGACTTTAAATGTAATTTTGTATAGGCTACATAATTATGAATATGAAAAGTTTGATTTGGTTTAATGTTTTCTACTCAGTGGCTGTGACAAATAAAATACCTTAATTTATTATGTCAATTATTTCAGTATTCGATTTTATTTTAAATGGTTTCATTAATGCTGATAGGATAGGTTATTAAATCAAAGAGCCAAAGCAGTTAATAAAAATGTAAAATATTTAATCGATATATACATTTTATAACTATAATAGTTGAATAAATGTGTTGATGATTAATGCCTTTCATTTTTTGCTTTAAGGATATTCAGAAGAATATCAACAGTTTGGCCTCTGCTGCTCTGTGCACCACCTTTCCTCTCAACACTGTTGTTGTAAGACAGCCAGGGTTCACAGCTTAAAATACAGAAATAAGTTAGATGCGCTCTGCTTTTTGGTCTATAAATAGAAACTGTTTTCAAACTCTGCAGGAGCTCCAGCCCCTGATGGCACAAAGTAACCTGCCTGTTGGCAATGACAAACCCCAGGAGGTCGGGGGGGAGAAAACAAGACCCCTTGCCCTGCAGAAGGCCAGGGACAACTTCCTCAAAGGAGTATCCTACTTCTCTGGAGACATGGAAGTTTTTGGAAAATGGATGGAAAGTAGGTCAACACTGATCATGTACATTTAAAAGCATTCTTCCCTGTCCCACCAAGCTAGCACAGAAGTGGTTACTACATAAAAAGCAGTTGTGAAATTTCAAAAAACTGTTTTTTATTTTACCTTAAATGTGTTAGTCACTGAACTGAATCTTTGTGTAAAGATATTTGACAAATTCGACCCCCAGTAAAATGTATGTGTTGCACACAATGTTACTGTTAAATTATGGTTCAGTGAATGAATACATTGTGTTACTTATCTATCGCTATCAACAACGCGTCCATAGCCATCTACGTTTTGCGCTGTGGACCAACGTAGGTATTACACATTTTGAGTTAAGTTAAGGAGATTTAAAAATTTGTGTTACATACTTTGTTACTTGATACTTACAGCAAAACTTTGTCTTAACAGAAAACCATACAACCCTTTGAGTGGCTTTTCACATCTTAACATTTTTCTGCTGTTGTTTTTACGTCAGAATTTTTTCACACAAGAAAAAGAGGGTCAAATACATTTGTTTCTGATCAAGAGGATTTTATTATAATTGCTGCACAAATGTTCAGACAAAAATGATCACCGTGGGAAGCTTCATCAGCAACTCTCAAAAATTGTCATCTCTCGTTCTGTTCCCTCTTTGTTATCCTACAGAACAGTTCTTTTTGCTGCAGTTGCTGGACTGGGTTTTGCGAGGAGCTGCTCAGGTGATGTTTGTCAACAACCCTCTAAGTGGCCTCATCATTTTTGGTGGCCTCATCCTGCAGAACTACTGGTGGGCTCTCAACGGCTTTGTGGGCACACTCTTTGCCACCATATCCGCCCTTATCCTGCAACAGAACAGGTTCGAACAAACTGATGAAAGAGATCACACTATATTACTATCAGTGTGCCTCATTACAACGCCTTAAAGGGTTACAGTGAGAGCAGGCTAACATTTTTTGCAAAGTGTCCTGACATTAAACATAATGCAATTAATATAAACTCAAGTGAAAAGTCCGTTCATTTTCGTCATCAGGATGTTGAAGGTCATGTTTGTTGCTTGTGTTGAGTGTACTGTGTTTCTCTCAGGGGTGCGATCGCTGCAGGCCTGTATGGTTACAACGGCATCCTGGTGGGTCTGCTGATGGCTGTGTTCTCCAACGCAGGAAACTGGTACTGGTGGCTCCTTCTACCCAACATCTTCATGTCCATGATGTGGTAAGAAACCAGATTAATCAATGGTAAAGTGATACACGAGTAGACTTATATCACAAGAATGGGGATGCAAAGAGGTTAGAAAGTAGATAAATAACCAAACCATGAAATTCAAAATGTAAAAACTGATTAGATTAAAACCTTACAAATTTAAAACATTAGCTGTCAGCTATGCTTTTTCACCCGTGACAGAAAGCGAACAAACCATGTGGTAAAGTAAATAGAACCAGCTTACAGTCACTTCTTTAACTTTATGTATTTGAATATTAAGAGATTCAAAGTGTGCAGGGAAAAATGGAGATGATTGAGAAAAAACTTGTAAAAAGATGGATGCAAATAGCTGTGAAAATAAAATGTGTATTAAATCAAAAACTGGTGATGTTTCCTTGTGGTCCAGTCCGATCGTGTCCAGTGCCCTGGCATCTATTAACAGTCGTTGGGACCTGCCAGTGTTCACTCTACCCTTCAACATCCTGGTGTGTCTCCACATGGTTGCCACCGGACACTACAACCACTACTTCCCTCAAGTCCTCATTCAGCCTCGCTCAGAGCTGCCCAACATCACCTGGGCTGAGATCGATGTGGCCAAGGTCAGTGACATGCCAGAACATGTTCCTCTGTTAGGGATGCTGTGCTCTGATATCACTTTGTCATTACGCAATTCAGACAATACAGATTCCTCCGATTTTTTAAAGTCAGATTATTTCAAGTACCAACATTTTCAAATGAATATATGTGGGATTGCAACATAACTGCTCCGTTAGTTTTTGAAAAAGATTTAGTCTTTCGTAAAGGGGCAGTGATGTCAATCTTTATGTTTCTAGACATACCCACAACATGAAACACAAGTTGCAAAACCTATGGGGTGTAAAGCATGATTTTTGTGTCTCCTTTTTTTATTTTAAACATTGCTGTCCTAACCTTCCCCAGCTATTCATGTCAGTGCCTGTGGGAGTAGGACAGGTATATGGCTGTGACAACCCTTGGACTGGAGGAATCTTCATCATCTCACTCTTCATCTCCTCCCCAATCACCTGTGCTCATGCTGTTCTAGGATCTGCAGTGGGCATGGTTTCTGGTGAGGCAATCCGACATTACCTGTGCTTGTAATTGGAATCATGCACAATAACAAACTTTTGAAGTGAAAGTTATTCAATCAATCAAGCACTACTTATTTTTGCTCCCTTGCATGCTTACAGAATGAATTCAAGCCACTCTCAATATGTTCCAACTCCCAGATGAGCCCAAATATATCTATTTAAGGTGCATATTTACCAGGATTAAGATAATTTAAACAAAACTCTGCACTCCCTTGATAGTGGTGATATCCTATTTTGCAGGCTTGGCTCTAGCAGCGCCTTTTGGAGACATTTACTTTGGCCTCTGGGGATACAACTGTGTGTTAGCCTGCATTGCCATTGGTGGAATGTTTTATGCTCTTACCTGGCAGGTGCACCTACTGGCCATCACATGTGGTGAGTAGACAATCAGAATAAATAACTATCTGTTCCAGTCACATCACATGTTACTGGGCTAAAATCACATGACATTATGTAATCAGATCAGAGGCCAGATACAATCTTTGGCCACAGCATTCACCTGTGTATGATCTCTCACTACTCTCCTCCCTTCCTCTGCAGCTTTTTTCTGTGCATACCTCGGATCAGCCATTGCCAATAGCATGTCCACAGTAAGTACATAATTTCCCTAACTCCTTTTTAAATGTCAGTCTATGGTTAACAGAATTGATTTACTGTTGTAACTTCCCCCCACAGTTTGGACTTCCAGCCTGCACATGGCCTTTCTGTTTGTCTGCGCTCACTTTCCTCCTCTTAACAACTGAGACCAACAGGATTTTCAAGCTGCCGCTTGCCAAAGTCACCTACCCCGAGAAAAACCTGGTCTTCTTCTGGAAGATGAAGAAGCAGGAGAAAATGGAAAAGGCTGAGAAAGAGAAGAAGGAGAGGGAGCAGCTGCAGAGAGCCATTGAAGATGAAGCGATACTAAATGAGAAAGAGCAACTGAGACTAGAGCTTGAAAAAATGGAGGAGGGGAGAGAGGAATGTAAGGCATCAGAGGGAGAATATGACCAGATGTATGTTGAGGACAATGCACCTGCGGTAGAACACAATACTACTGAGGAAAAAGAAATCAAACACATTGACAGCAGTTCAGATGATTATGTTTAAAACCACATTTCTGCAGCGAGAGAGAGAAATAAGCAACTAACAATCTAAAAAGCCTGTTTGTAATTGTAAGCCTGTTATTTGTAGTATTTGTATATTATACTTTACATGGAATACTCATGCTGGCAGGATTTCCTGAGTTAAGTTGTTGGTAAACTACATGATTTGAAGAAATATAACTTTGTTTATATAGTGAATGTTTATTTTTTTCAATAAATTAATTTCAAATAAAGATTTTAGTCCAAGGTGTTTTATTAAATGTCTAATACTATGTTGTATTTTACTGGGAAAAATTACAAATAATCTGTGAAACATTTAATCTCTAGATGATGAGCTATATTTCTTCTCTGAGCAACACTTTTAATACATAATTTATTGACAAGACACAGTCACTTGTCCCACAGCAGAGAAATAGATAGTTAAGTTAAAGTTAAACTTTTAAATACTCTGTAATAAGATGCTTTTATTTTAGTGCTATAGTTGTGTAGACCATGGAGTTTCTCGAGCTTTTGCAGGCACAATTGGAACCTTACTTTTGAAAGCTAGCTATAGCTGCAAATGTTTTCACTCCAATTATGACGCATATTTTTAATCTCTCTCTGGTCACTGGTGTTATTATGCAAATCTGGAAATCTGCCTTTGCTCTGCCCCATTTTCAAAGGGGGTGACCCCACATTTTCAAACAATTACAGGCCCATCTCAAAACTGTCTGTCCTGGCCAAGGTTCTGAAAACCCTTGACAATGGACATTTTAAATACCAATAATGTTCATCTGTTTTTCAATCTGTTTTTTTAAAAACACAGCAAATTATCAGCAGATAGAATGTACAAATGATATCATCATTGCGCAGCCCTCTTAATAGACCTGTCCAAGGCATTTGTAGACCATACAGAACTGAAGCACAGACTGAATAAAGCAAACAGTTAATCGGTTTCCAAACTACCCTACAAACAGAACTCAATGAGCCAGATTTACTAAGCTCCCAATTAAAGAGTACTAAATTGCGTGTTCACTCCAAAACTTTTGGACGTTTGGTTGGTGGGCGTTTTGCGGGTTTTCTACTAAGAAAATGTGCGTGAATGGCAACAGGTGCAAACCTTGTGGAGGCGGTAGTATTAAAGTTAGGCTACACTATAGCATGTTTAAATGAGGGAGGAACAGCACCAGTTGACATAGAGCTGTTTATAATGGAGAGGATAAAAGGGCCGGTAACATCAATGGAATCTTTGAGGAGCTTGGTAGGTACTATGTCACTGGGGCAGGTGGCAGATTTCATTTTAAAAACCGTCTCTTTGAGTGAGGTTAAGGTGATAGGCTCAAAACAGTTTAACTGGGCAGAGCAGTTGAAGGGCGGGGAGGCTGAGATGTGCCTGGTAGGGGCTGAGATATTTTTTCTAATGCCAGCAACTTTTTCAGTGAAGAACTTTAGGAAGACTTCTGGTCTACTAAGGGGAGTGTCTAGGATCCAGGAGGGGGGCAGTTGAGAGAGTTTATAAGACTGAATAGGACTTTAGGATTATGGTGATGTTTTGAGATGATATCTGAGAAATGTTTTCATCTTGAGAGGAGCAATATGGTTGAGAATTGAGGGGCAGGTAGCATTAAATAATTGAATGTGATCCTCAGTGCAGAGTTCAGTAGGAAAAAGTTTCAACAGACAGAGTATCTTGAGCAGATAAGAATGCAGCTGAGAATAAACTGGCAGTGGAGGAGTTAATGTAACGAGAGTAATACATGGGGAGGAGACCATTTGATGACAGGTCAGAGAGAGACACATTCAAAATAATGGCACTGTGATCTGAAAGACAAGGGTCCATTATTTCCAAATTGTTAACAGGAAGACCACAAGACAAGGCCAAGTACAAAGTGTGGCCATGTTTATGAGTGGGACCTGAGACATGCTGTGCAAAATTAAATGATTCAATCAGGTTTAAAAATTCACCGACAATTGGTTTTGACGGACAACATACATGGATATTAAAATCACCCAGTATCAAAATTATTTTAAATGATGGCACAATTTGCAATAAGAGGTCTGCAAACTGAGTGATAAAATGTTTATCTGATTTTGGAGGACAATATATTATGATGATAAGAAGACGGTTTGCTGTACCCACTTTAGTGAACTGAGCTTCAAAACTGGAAAAGGAACCCAGAGCAAGGCACTAACAATCAAACTTGTTTTCAAAAACTGCTGCCAGACCCCCGCCCCGTCCGGAGGGTCGTGGCGTGTTAAAGAAGGAACATTCATTTGGAGAAAGCTCAATAAGTGGACTAACATCATTGGACTTCAGTCAAGTTTCAGTCACCAGAAGGAAATCTAGGCCCTGGGATGTGAAAAAGTCGTTAAGAATAAAAGTCTTATTTAACACTGATCAGGCATTTATCAGAGCCAGTTTAATTGGGGCCACATTACTGACGTGCGCTAGTAGTGTCCATGGCAGAGAGCAGAGGTTACTAGAGTTTACACCGCTGCGACATTCAGTGGCAGATCGGGATTTTGAGCCTTGGTGATATTGGAAAGACATTTTTACTGGAATATCTTTACTGGAATATTGAAAGTGCCAGAAAGTGCCAGAAGCCAAGTCCTGTAATTGAATGAATTTTCGACATGGAGCTCCGCAGAAGGGGACAGGGACCCAGAGAATGTCACGGTCTTATGAGCCGGTCTTTTCCAGTCGTGCATGTCGTAGTTCCTGTGCAGGGGCGGAGGAGGAAGGGTTTCAAACGTTAAATTGTTTGAAAGGACCCGAGCTCCAGCTCAGTTCAGGTGTAGGCCATCTGGACCGAAGAGACCCCTACGTTCCCAAAACACATTAAAATTATCAATAAAATTGACACTGTGTGTGATACAGGCAGAGTAAAGCCATGAGTTCAGACTCAGTAACCGACTGAAACGCTCCACCCCGCGGCCATAAGTGGGAATTGGGCCAGATATATGGATTAGCTTGTTCAGGGATGTGAGAGTGACAGAAGTTTATTGAAATCAGCTTTTAGCAATTCAGACTGCTGTTTGGGAATGTCATTAGTGCCAACATGAACAAAGATGGTTTCTGCTCCTGGGTTGGAATGTATTAAGTCTCGGACCCTGTCAGCGATATCCAGCACTTTAGCGCTGGGGAAATATTTAATAGTATTTATTCAGTATTTAATACTAGATTGTGAGTCCGGTTATTGAGTCAAATACTGTGTATGTGTTATTAGGGAGGCTCTTCCTTTTGGAGGGGTGGCCACAGGGGGGACCAAGCTCAGAGTTACAGGGGCACTGGCCCCTGTTGGCCCCTCCCTAGAACCGCCCATGGTAAGTTCCTGTTGTCAACAGGTGGCGCTGTGACTATAAGCGAAAATAACAATATGGATGTGTTCACAGCGGGCCTCCCATCATGCATTTGAAGTTTGGTGGTGATTGACCTTTGCATGGCAGAGATAAAGGCATTTAGTGATTCTGAAATTGCCCCAAAAAAAGATGAAAGTTTGACAGCAGGCCACGCCTACACCTAATGATGTAGAATCGTGTAGAGCACAAGCTGAGATCTTCAACTGAAATTTGCGGACTTCCTGTACATTAGTATGGTCATAATGTAACTTTTTGTTTGTCTCACCAAGATGCATAATGCTTAACCTTTTTCGTGCATGTAGGTTAAGTGCAGTACCCTAGCTGAGGGTTGGGGTGCAGTGGAGCCACTTTTCAACGTACAAACACCGAACCACTTTCATATGTCAATTTCTCGCGGGGGAGAATTTTTGGGAAATTTTGGTGAGTTTTCATACACGTTCAAGCCAGGAAAATCGGGAAAAATAATTCCTTGGGTTACAATAGGATCCTACACACTTGTAAGTGAGTAGGACCCTCCCCTTTATGACATCATGAAAAACTTGTGTGATTGATTGAAACCGGAAGTCCCTCCTCTTCCGGGTTTTTTTAGTTTTGCGCCTTTCTTCAAATGTTTAGGAATGTGTTTTTTTCAAAATGAATGACGCTATTTAAAAAGGACCAATGAGCGTGTACTATGCAAACTGTAGGGTATTTAAGCTTCCAGAAGACATAAGAAAAAGACTTACCATGTCTGAGAAATCGGCTGAATACAGCATGTCCCTTATAACAGAAACCCCGGTAACCATTTTTCAGGAATCAAAGTCCATCCAGGATGCTCCAAAGAAAAGCATGGTGTATTTGCGTCGGACTCAAATGCCACCGTCAGAGTCCCTGCATGAGGAATGGTCCTTGAAGCCCTACAGACAGAGCGGTAGCTGGGGGTACGTGTTCAAATACGAAACTGGAGATCTTTGTCTGTATCAGTTGGATGGGGGTGAAACACTGGGGCCTTCAACAATGTCAGAGAAGTAGGTGCACCATGCACACACCCACACACACACACACACACACACACACACACACACACACACACACACACACACACACACACACACACACACACACACACACACACACACACACACACACACACACACACACCAAAAAGCTTTTAACTTTGGAGGTCAGATTCATAACCCCCACACCAAAGGTATAAATCCTACAATGAGGGTATATCGCTGCCCAACCTGGATTCACTGAAAACTTTGTGTCACTCAACAATGGGTACAACACACACACACACCCAACGACCCATCCACTCACACACACACACACACACAATAACCTCCCAGCCAGACATGCAAAAACAAACAAACGCATAGGTTGAAAAGCTTTTAACCGTGGTGGTGGTCAAATATATGACTAAGCCCCACACCAAAAGTAGTCAAATGTGTAAAATACCCATTAAAAAACAGCCTTTTTAACACCAGACAACCCCTCCAACCTCATCCAGAAGTCTGCTTCAGAGAGTGTCAGAGTCTTTTGTGTTGAGTGGAGAAGAAAAACAAAATGAAGCCCGGTATCTCTTCTTCCAAAACAATTATTTTAAAAACGTCTCTATTTTAAAAATCTATATAAAACTCAAATGCATGTGTGTATTTTAGAAGTTAGAGCTTAGGCCAAGATCCAGCCAGCACCTTAGAGTTTTGTATCATATCCTGGTAAGTGATCATACCTATTCTCCTGATTTATTATAAATCTATCCTGTTTTCTGTAATGGATAGTTTAATTGATTTTTGTTTGTCTTTATATTTCAAGTTAACCCTCACGAGTTTGATGATCTGCCACTCATAGGTAGGCCTACAGTCTGTTTCCTTCTATTCAAAGTTTGTTTCCATCTATTTTTTTATTTTATTATTTATTTTATTATTTAAGCTTATTTTTTTTTCTGTAAACTACTTACAGATCTTGTGGATGCTGCAGAAAGCCATCACTCTGAAAGCCGCATTAAAGGGAACCGTGTGGAATCATTGGGGGAAGAGGAAGATGGTGAAAGTTTAGTGGTTCTTGAAAAAAGAAGACACTTGTCTGGACATCACTCCTCTGGATACTTCCAACCCTAGTCCTTCTCTTAGATCTGGTCAAACTTCAAACCCTCAAACATCCCCGGCTAAGACATCCCTCAGCGTCCAAGTTGTATCAGGTAATTTGATTTTGATTGATTTAAAACTTGACAGTTTTAAAACAGCCTGATGGTTAGCGTTTTGAATAATCTGATCTCTGATTACAGATGATGCTTTTGTTGACGTATTGTATTCTCATAGGTTAATATTTGTCCTAAGTTTCACGTGTTTTTTTTAATTTTTGTACTATGTATCGGGAGGTGGGTGGATATATCTCAATCTCTTGTCATCATCCCACAGCTGAGAATGAGTCCGCAGTTACAGCTCCTTTGAGGCCTCTAACACATGAAGCTCATCCTTTGAGAGGACTTGTCTCAACTCCTGTCAGACGCCGTGTAGCATCTCCGATCAGGGGTCTATCTTTGGGGTCTACTCGACGTAGGAAGTGTCAAAGACCCAGCTCAACAGCCACTGCAAGGAGATTGGTCAGAAGTAAGTATGTTTTTCGGTTTTTGGGAATAATTTTTCACACACACACACACACACACACACACACACACACACACACACACACACACACCCAACAACCAACCCACTCACACACCTACACACATACGGGCGTGGTATCAAGTTACAATTCCCCTTTTGAACAAACATCTGGAGGGAGGGGTCGTAGAGGCAGGTTTTGTTTTTTTCTGTCTTTGGGGATTACTTTTCACACACACATGCACACATGCACGCACACACACACACACACACACAGTCATTTTTTTATTTTTTTGTCTCTGTGTCTTTTATTTCAGAGGTTGTGCAAAGGAGAAATCAAATGATACAGCATACCCCTGGAATCACGCAAGCATCTCCACCTCAAAGGCAGAGAAGAGGCCGAAACCGTCATCGGGAGTGCATGACAACGCTGCGGTAACTATGTGAAGTCACTCAGAATTTCATTTCCTGCTTTTTAGCCATATGTGATGGGATGAAATTTTGAAATTTTTTAAAACATGAATGAAAACTTAGATTCAGGAACTTTTCACCCTTCTGACGCAGTTCAAATACCAAATGAAATACAGATAGCCATAGACCAGTTGAACAATATTCTGACCTCCCCCTGTGAAGCTGACTATTTTCAGGCCTTAGAAGATGCTCTCCAAAGCTTAAATCAAAACCCTTTACCCACCCTGTAAAACAAGTCAAACCAAACAGATCAAGATGAGATTGAACCGCATACTTCCTCCTCCTCACATAATACACCCTTAAACACGTCAACCTCCTTCCAGAGCCCCCCTGCTCCACAGCAGGGAGGGAATTTGAGTGAGACACTGAGGAGGAACACAGCTACCCAAAGATCGGCAAACAAGCTTTTTAATCAACTTGTAATCAGACGCTCCCTTGCTTTCCCTCCATCCAGCAATGTCCCCGATTTTGCTAGATTTTATCAAGATGTGATAGAAACACTTGAGGAATTGGCTGAACAGGCAAACTCTGAGGCTAGCCATAACGATGTGGTTCAACTTGAGCTCATCAGTCAAAATGTGCAACGGCATGTCTCAATCACCGTCGACGATGAGGGTGAAAATATTTTACCGGCTTTTGTAGATTTGCTAGATCAGATAGTGCAATCAAACAATGGCATTGCAACCGACGAGGGTTTTGAAGCAGTCCTTCAGATTTGAAAAAAAAAAACCCAATGGTGGTGTGAAACGAAAGCTTGGGAAGACTTTAGACTGTGAATTGATCAATAAGAAAAGACGTCACTTGTACGTTGTAGGAAATAGGAGTGATCAACTCTGCTTTGCCATCAGCCTAGCTCATGTTGTTGATCCTGAGTCCACTGATAGACAGTGCGAGATGCAGTGCGAGGGAAGAGAGCGGTAACATCTTGCCGGTCTGGATGATCAGACCCCTGTGAACTTTAGCGGCATATGGACAACAGCTCTGACTACATCCCGCTTTATTTCAGCTGTGCATCATCTGTGAGTCATTTTTTCTGCTAGTAAATCACAGCCCCTAGGATGTAGGATACGAGTAGGATACGAAGCCAAGGACTTTACTCAACTCCCCTACTGTTGAAGGTGGCTTGTATCTTAGAGGTGGGACAGGAGCTATCTCTGCTGGATCCATTTAATACCCCTCCTCTGAAACCAACCGTAGGCAGATATTTGTTCCTACTTCGTGTGATTCATTCAGAGTGGAAGTGGTGTCATTTGCGTTACCTGAACCGGCCACATCAATCCTTGTTTTTTTGTTATTTTTGTTTAGCTTTATTCAAGAAGAGTAATGCACATATACAGTCAGGTAAACAAAAAAACAGTATCACAATGTAAATCAAGTAAAAAACAAATAAAATAACATATAGTACATACAGGAAATTAAATGACAGTAATATACAGTATAGTGAGTAAAATAAACCAATAAAGACGCATACATAGGGAAATCATTATTTAAATAGACGTCTCAGGGGAAAAGGTTTTACAATAATGCATACATTTGTTACATTTTTTGTTGTTTATTAAAAGCAGCGATTTCAGTAGGGACTTTAACTCTAGATTTAAAATTGATGCAATTAATCCACGCTCGTTTGTTTTTGGAGGCACACGTGGAGTGACGTTTTACGTTTAATTTTCGCACTGCATTGTGGGTGGTAAAATACATTTAATTTCTTGAAAGGATGCATCCGATTCCATACTGCATAAAACCCGTGCTGAAATGTTCAGTATACTGAGGTGGACCCAAAAAGAGCCTACTGAATGACCACCAGGGCTCAGTCTACTGAAACTCCCTACTAAAAAGTATGCAGTGCATACTGAGCTGTAGCTATTCGGAAAGGGCCATCATTTCTGAGGACTGGTTTGCACCATGTTTCTGATATCTCTGCAGGACAGATCTGATGTGGTCCACATGGCTGTTAAATAAGGGAGAGTGAACAAGGTTGTCGTCTCGATAATGCTGACAAGTGACATTTTTTAATTTTAATTAAATAAAAATGTTCATCCTGGATCTCACATAATGGATTGAGGAAGATTGCCCTGGAAGTCAACGTGACATATTTTCATTGCAGAACACCCAACCTTAAACTTGTTATCAGCAACAACATAACCATGTGTGTAGCTTAAGGCATTTTAGTGGTCTTTAAAGCTAGCTTGTATGTTCATTTTGACCTTTTGCTTCTTTTGAAAATCCACCCCGAGTCATGTTCCTAAATGTTCCTACACATAATATGTGTTTATTAATCCCAAGGGGAAATTCTGGTTTACACTCTGTTATTGAGAGACACATTTCTCAAACACATAGGCCCGAAACATGCACACTACTGCACACCACTATGCAGTGAGCGCACCAGAGCAGTTGGGGGGTTTGGTGTCTTGCTCAAGGGCACCTCGGCAGTACTCGAGATGTGTCCTGGCACCTCTCCAGCTACAAGACCAACTTCCATATTATGGTCTGCACTTGAACTGACGATCTTTCTGTTCCCAACCCAAGTCCCTACGGACTGCCGCCCACATCATGAAGCCCCTTCAGGCAGTCCTCAATACTCCTCTGGAACTCCGCTGGAACTGAGCTGAGACCAAATAGAATGCGGTTCCACTGGTTCAAGCCACCAAGGGTGTTATGAAGGTTGTCAGAGAGCAGATTTCAAGGTCTATGAACCGTGATATTCTTTCACCTGATCAAGGACTGTAAACCAAGAGTTGCCATATAGGGATTCTAGCATATCCTGGATCCTTGGAATAGGATGCCTGTGTGATAGCATCTTAACAGCATCTTAGCCGTTAAAAGAGCTCCTAAGGTGTAAAACTGTTAGGAGCAGTGAGGAGGACTTTCAAGAGGATTAAGAGTTTCTAAAGCTGAGGGAAAAATGGAGAAATGTTCTTCAAACTCATTCACTCATAGTAGTGCCAAACAGACAAAAATGATTTGCGCAGACATTTCAAGCCAACAATGACTTCTTTCTGTGCAAAGTAAGACACGCATGTTGAGTTTCTCTACATGTGGTTACCTCCACAGGTGCAGCCAATCACTAATTAAGACTCTTCACCTGCTGATATACTCCTAACCCTTAGCATGGGAAGAAGCTGCTGCATCAGTGGGCATGTGATTTCAAACATTTTGTAGGGTTAGGGTTACTTTTAAAGTAAGTCTAACATATCACACAGATGCTAATTTCAAAGTGTTCATAATTACAAAGTCTGACTAGACTCTATGGGTGGATTCACTATCCACTTTCACAATCCACTTTCCCCCGGGGAAAACGTCATGAGACTAAGGAAAGATGTAAGGAGAATTAATAAAGGACTAAGGGAAAGGCGTTTGCGTTGCTCTGACAATCCGACCTTATTTCCCCTATAGGCTACGGAATTATGCGACGGCAGAGATTAATGACGTGGGTCTGCCGTGGTGAAACTATGTTCCAAAAATAGACTTCTAAAAACGCATCTAAAAAACTTTCCCCTGTGCCTACTTACCGGTGAAATAATCCTAATTACCACAAGGCTGGAATTTAAATCAAAGGAATATAGGCTACGAGTAACAAAAGTGAAACCGAATGGTTGTCACATTGAGAATGGTTGCTCATGCACATTTTCCTGTCCACTCATAAATCAACATTAATAGAAAATAAGTATTATTGTATGAAATTAATTGTTACATTTATGTAAGCTATACATCATGTTTTAGGTATACAAATGTACAGCTGCAAAAAGCATTCTTAAGTGAATGAAATATGTTGAATAAAACATCATCTGGCTAAAAATGTCTCTTATCCCTTCATTCCTTACATGAGCTGCGTCCCTTTTCGGTCATCGTAAGTTTTTGTGAACGGTCGGATGCACGAGCCGCTTTAAATGTTGTGGCCACAAGGAATTGTGGGACAGCATTACCTCATCTCCTTTCGTAAAAGATGGTCCAGTGTACCCTATGCTAAAGGAGGTTATAAAGGAAGGATTGATGCACCTTAGCTTTTAGAGAATTCAAATGGCTCTTATGGCCGCCACCTAGATGCTTCCGGGTCATTTCACTCAGTTAGGGACCTTCCTAAACAAAAAAGACAATTCGAATCCCGTAGATTTTTTTTTTTTTCTCACTTTTTTTGGATCAACCAATCACAACTTCTGAAAAAATGTGTCATACCTGGGTCAACCACGCCCTCTCAATAAGATAAAAGTCAATTCCTTGCTCAGAGTTGTTCTAAGAATGTTTCTAAATCACTCTTAGCTAAAAATCATTGCTAGGATTTTTTAAGCTAAGTTATAGGAGCTCTCAGAATGTGTGAATATTATGTGTAAATATTTAGGAAGATCACTGGGCGGATATTCAAAAGAAGCAAAAGGTCAAAATGAACATACAAGCTAGCTTTAAAGACCACTAAAATGCCTTAAGCTACACAAATGGTTCTGTTGTTGCTGATAACAAGTTTAAGGTTGGGTTTTCTGCAATGAAAATATGTCACGTTGACTTCCAGGGCAATCTTCCTCAATCCATCATGTGAGATCCAGGATGAAGATAAGGAAGTTTAAAGATCAGATAATCAGGTAGAACACAACAACAGAAGCTTCCAGAAATTTCTCCTGAACTGAACTGCAAAGTTTACCATGTTGTGAGCGAAGGGAACTGGATAAAGTTCAAATGATTTAATTAAAGGTGCAGCAGAGCAGCATGACATTGACATGTAAGTGGAAGTAATGTAATGTGGGACATGCAGCTATCCTAAAATCTCTGTAGCATGCAATTTATCATAAACTGTGAGCGTCATCAAGCTTCATCAGTCTGGCTGTTGGAATCCTGCTTTGGTAAGAACAGCAAGACCAAAACTTAAAGGTCAGAAAGATCAAAACTTTGCCAACTAAGATTAAAAAAATACTGCGTGTGATCACATGAAGAGATGTCATTGTTTCACAGTTGTAGTATGTTAGCATCTTAACATCATAGCATTTCAGTGTGATTGGTCTTCAGTTCCTTAGATATACTGGGTCCTGATATTGACCAAATGAGACCCTCTTTTTGAGAATTTGAAAGGTATTCAACATTATAGGAAATAAACTGTTTCCTAATAACATTTTAAGTCTGATAAATGTCTTTGGGTATTCCATCTAATCCAGGACTTCTGCCTGCTTTAAAGGATATTGTAGCAGACTGGAGTCCCTCCACTGTAATCAGGCCTTCACTCCTTTTGAGCATCGTTTAATTTGCTTTCGTAACTCTCTGGAAAAAAGTTCTGACCACATTCTATTTGAATAGTTTACTGATGGAAAGAGAATATCTTTAAGACATTTTTCTGATCTTTATCTGAACGTCTATGTTGCATTTCCTCGTGATCTGAAACAAGTTTAGAGATGTTGTTGTTTAAAACATTCCTTTGTTGGAGTCTCAAGAACAGTTTTGTACATTTCTCCCTTTTCCCCATCCATTCTGCCCTTTTTGTGATAACTCTTATATGTCCTATATATTCAATTAAACCATCTAATTCCCTCTGTTTATGTTGTAATTTACCAGGTCATTAGATTTATCGATAGAATGATGTAATGGTTAAGTCCTTCTATTTCAGTTGTTAAAGTTTGTTCCCTTTTTTTTGCTTGGGGGAGAAGTTTTTTTTGTAACCAACCACTCATTTCAAAAAGCTTCTTAAGAAGGAAGTTATTTATATGACATGTCATATAAAGAAATGTGAGGAAAGTGTTTGAATGTACGGTGAACTGTACAGTGATCAGATGTGTGTCCTAACTTACAGATGGATCACACAGATAATCTGATGCCCACAAAGCAGCAGTGTCTTAGGCAGGTCATGACCAGCTCTGCTGATGTCAGCCATGACCTCTACACCTGCATAGTTCAAATGGTTCAGTTTCAACAGGGCCTGTGACACAATTGGGCCAACAGAGATTAATATTTATGGGCTAGGTATTTAAACTAATCAGTGAAATCTGTCTTGCTATCATCAAACAATGAGTTTGGCCTGGCCTGAGTCAGGCCTCAATGCAGCCGTTTCTATAACTACTGAGGTTGTATTTCTTCTTTTATTTGAATATAACGCTCTCAGTTGTCTGTGTACTTCAGTTTATGGCAAAAAAAGAAAGTATGAGGGTGAAAATGACTGGCACCGTGATGTCTTCCAGCTGTGGGGCATTCTGCCAAACAAGTCCTCAAGGCCCAAAACACGTTTTCTAAAACACACTTGAAACAAGGAGGGAAATGTTTGCCACAGTGAGCAGGATAAAACTTCACAATGTTGTTTAACATGCAGATATCTTTAATAATCAGACACAATGATATATTTCCTTCTACAGACTTCCCTTGCAGTGATGGATTTAAAAATGGTTTCAAGTCCTTATAAATGAGCATCTACCCAAACATCTTCAGTGTTCAAGTTGACCCTTCAAATGAATGATATCCTTATACACTTGTGGTTAATATATCTGTTATAATTGTATAACTATATAACTGTAACTGTAAAACCATTGAAGAGAGCCAGAGTGCATGTTTCCAGAAGAGCTAAAAGGACCCCTCCTGGTAAAACTGGGTAGCATCCTGCATGATTTATTTTACTGTTAATGCCAAAGAGTATCTTCAAACATGTTGGAGATTGAGGGGTTTTACAGGTATTGCAGCATATTCCCCATAATTATTTTTGTAAGTAACAACTTAAGACTGTAATAAAGCTCAAAGCTTGATCAGGAGGATTAAAACAAATCTGTAAGCTTGATTTTTTTTTAAGTGATAGCCTTTAAGTTTGATTCATTGATTGAATTGCTCAGGAGCTGATTTTTTTTCTCATGTCAAACTAAAATAAATATTTGCCAGGCTCACTGACTACCAACCCAAATGATTTTTAATTAAGAAAAAAATGATACATGCTAATTCAAAATCTTCAGAAAACAACTTTTACTTTTATTTTGTTCACATAAAGCATTTCATCCCAGTGCAAACACAGAAAATCTGAGGTTCACTGCACACATGGTACTATACAACAATTCTGACATCAGACCGCCCTCAGACTGGACCCTGTACCTAAATGACATCACAAACTGACCTCACATGAAGCAGTTATTATCTAACCAAAATATGAAGAACACTCAATGTCCCAGAGCCTCAATGGAGAGGAGACAGTAATGTGGTTGCTGGAAGCTGGACAGATGACACACAGATGACTCACCTCGACACTGTAATGATCCACAATAAACCAGGACATGACCGTAAAGGATATGTATTCAAAGCAATCACCAGCTAAACACATTATACACTGTATGTGAAACTTTGGTGGGCTGTTACAAGGCAACACTGTCACAGATCTAAACTGCAATCACATCCTTAAAAGTCAGTTCTGACTATAGCAGGCTATAGCCTTAATACAAACATAATGTCTCTTTTCCCTGTCTTTCAAGTCCCTTCTTGGATCCCATCCCTTCTTGCAATCACTGTGACCTGCCAGTGAGAGCCGCCATTGCAGTGACAATCCCATGAGTTACCCCAATTAGTTCTGGGGACCACACGACCAAGTCAGAGATATCACTCGGATTGGAACTCTGACTAGACAGAGAGGTTTCAGAAAATAATTTAAGAACTGTTACATCTTCTTGCTGTCCTCCAGGTCATATAACAATAGAAAATAACTGAAGTAGCACTTGAGATGAAGCTTAAAGTGAGAGTTCAAATGTGTTTAAATAAAATCTTGGAACATTAGTTGGTGAACATATTTCAACACTGAATAACTTACTCATTATTCTCAGCCAGTTTACAAATGGAGTAACTTTGTACTTTCTGTATTTTTATTTGGCTGATGAAGAAAAGCTATGAGGACAGATAAGCAATGTCCAATATAGATCTTCTTTTATACCATTTGTATCTTCATTATGCACATTAGCCCTTAAAACACAAACATTCATCAGCAAATGACCCCCCTGAGGGGTATTAAACAAGAAATACAGCTCAAATATTTGACCAAGACTGATGTTTCAGTCTATGTTTACATCTCCCATTTACACTCTATATACAAAACACCATTTTAAAATCGTTTGATTTTAAAAGATATTTAAAACACATTCAAAACCGCAGGGTAAAAGTTGTAAGGTTAAGCATATTTACATTATAATTGCAAGATTACAAGCACAACAAGTGAAAGACTGAGCATGTATGGTGAAAAAAAGTTAACTAATTCAAACTTGCAGATGAGAGCTAAAGCAGGTCTAGCCAGGAAGAGACATCGAGAAAATGACAAATGAACATTTGGCTCCAGTGTGCACTGCCTGCTCTCTCCTAAGACACATTGGTTTATTCAAACCAGCACTGCTGTGCAGTATGCCATCTGCTGTACACAGTGGGAAGGCTTTTCAGTACAATCAATGCCAAAAACAAGGTTTGTTTTTCAGCTTTCAACCATTGAAAATAAAAAATCCTGCACACTACTCTTGGTCAGCATCACCTCAGAAGCTTTGTCAAGTGTGTACTTTAACAATTTCCCCACCTGGATCTGGGGGCTTGTTTGGCTGTTTTGTTCCTGTTGCACATCATATTAACACATACAGTACTGTATGTAAGTTTGTTGTGAAATGTTTCTTTAGCTTTCTACATTTGCTTCATTTTCTGCACATTTGGTTAAGTTTGTAAGTCCAGATTTTATAAGTTGGTGAGTTTTGGCTTTGTTAAATAGTTCAGTTTAACTTTGACTAAACATAGTTGGTGTAATTCTGTTTGTCTGACTGTTTGTGTTTTTATTCACATCAGAGTTGGTCATTTGGTGAGTGGGTGCCTGCATGTATGCATTAAGTGTTTTGGACTGTGTTAGGACATCTCATCATTCAGGATCCAGGGCATAGAAAAGGCAACACTGCCAGAGAGAGGTGGTAACATTGACCTTATTGTCAACAGAGGTGCAGTGTACTGGAGTTTATGTATAAGAGTCTCATTGATTGATTTAACGATGTATGTATAGATCCAGAGAGGCACGTCAAAGTAGAACATTGGTGGAACATTGTCTACTTAAGGTCATGGTGGGGAAACTGTTTGAGAACAAACTTGGAAAAAGCTTCAGAGGGACCGAAACATTGTGGTTTAAAAAAATAAATAAAAAAATATCATTCCGAGTATTAGTAGTGTGCAGGAGCTTCCTTTTCATTGCCCTAGGTTTTTGTCCTACTCATCTACTTTACGAGATGGTTGGATGTGCGAAAACCTCGTTTTAATCAAAGCTTTCAACCATGACTATTGTAATAAATACTTCAGGCTGCATGAGTAACTGGAGTTGATAATTGCAGCTAGCTATTATTTCCACACAGATTTTAAATAAAAAGGGATTCATCATAATAATCCTTTCAGTAACCAAACCTCTCATGGCTGAGGAATTTCTGCCACTTGTTTTACATAAGTCTGATGGCTGAGAGAAAGTCCAGGAACCGGCTGGCAGAACAGTCATGGACATTTAAATTGAGTTTATAAAGTGGCCTTTACACAACAACTTATGGAGACGTAGTGCCTGACAGCAGGCTGAAGGAGAGGAGTGTGGATGGAACATGATTGTCTGCTCAGACAAGAGGTTCAGATGAAACCTGCAGAGTTGACTTTTGGTCGACAGCATGAATTGTAAGGAGTGTGTCTGTGTGTATCGAATGGCCTGTCGGATACACAATCGGCACCACCCTGAGCTAGGAAACACAATTTACAGGACCAAAACAAAAAAATCTTGTCCACTCAGGTGGAGCGTGACGTCTGATAGTCAATACTACTCCAGCCTGGATAAAAAAAAAGCTAAGAGACACACTCCTACGATAGTGCAAACACTGCTGTTGACTTCCCTCATACCCCGGCTGGGTAGTCTTGATTGGGCAACTCTTTTTACAGCCAGTTTTGGAGTACAACCAGGTTCTTGTCCATCCAGCGCTGGTTTAACCTGATGGTTTCCAAAGCTTCCTGCACGCTCCTCATCTGAGAGCCACGCTCTTTTAGCCCGGAGAAGAAACTCGTTACCTGCAAAACACAATCACACCCACACACACAATAGTCAAGTTAGCCCTAAAATACACTGAAGTATTATTAAACTTTTTGAAATACAAACCTGATCAAGGTGTGCCTGTGTGGAGAACTGGGAGGTGGCAGATTTGATGATTGATTGGATTGCAAATGAGCCCACAGGGAACCTCGAGAAGAGACACAAAGATGTTTATTCATGAATTCATCTTTTTTATACGTATTTATTCATACGTTTATTGAATTGTATTTTTTTTCCACAAGAATAACATTTATACAAGTATGTGTATATAATGTATATGTAGATTAATGAAACATTAGGTTTTATAACTATTATCTGATATGATTTTGTTGTCAATGCTACAGAATCAAACTGATTGCAATTCAGTCCTAGGCGGGAAAAAATAAATAAATTGTGGTCTGACACCTGTGAGGTGTAGAAAGAAAAGAATACTCTTTGTTAGAGGGGTGGAGACTCTTCCATACATCATCAAATCCAAGGGAATCTATGAATGAGTGGATTTAATATACAATACAATCCCCACCCACTAATCCCACTGTCATTACTGCAGGGTCCAGAAATATTTTAAGAAAATCTGATGGCTGACCTGGTGGATGATAAACATTCATTATTGAAATATATTGCTTTTGTAAGATGCCTTTAATAATAATAATGTAGTAGTCATTTGTTATCCTTAACACCAGTCTAAAAGGTAGATTCTGTCTAATAAGTACAGCCACTGTATCATCGAGATGTGCTTCCTGTCCCAGTGCTATATCTATGTTTTCTTTTTTCAAAAGGTAAGTATTTCCCTACGTTTTAGAGGATTGTGAATGTCTCGTACATTCCAGGTAAAGGCCCGAAGCTTATTTGCCATTAAGTTTTACTATCGATGTGGACATAAGTACAGAAATGACCTGTAATGTACAGTAAAATTGAACTGCTGACCTCTATATGAACACAACAACAAGAACAGTTTACATAAATAAATGAAAATAAGATTGGGAATGCCCCTACTTCAAATGCAGGGAGCCACAGCTTCCCTCCTATCCACAGCTAAAAGCTGACAGATCAATCGAGCGTTATACAACTAACCATAGAAATAGCACATGTTCCATATCACACACGGCTATGTTACTATTTCACGTGGAACATTGTAGGAAAAAAAGCGAGAAGAATTAGGAGACGGCATCGAGCTAGTACTCTCGTAAAGCTAAATGTCTCTATCCTGGTCCAATGATAAAACATGATTAAAGAAACAAAATCTTTCCAATGTTGAAACGAAACGATTTTAAAATGGAGTCTGAGTGATAACATGTCTGAAACTGACAAGAGGCTTACTTCTCTATGAGGCTGTCCCAGTTCTCTTGTATAAAATCCCAGACGAACAAGTAGCCAGTAAATCCGCTACACACAGTGCTGATGACCAAAGGAAGCTCCTGGGTCTGGATGACGTCCCCCTTCAGACCAGCATGAAGAATCCTGCAGAAAGTGAGATCAGTTTTTCTGTTTACACAAAAAATGTTTCTACACACCCACACTTTCCTCACCTACATACAGCAGGAGACTCAAATACACAAATACAGATTTGAATTATAACTCAGATAATAACGTTTCTATAGAGTCTCAGACATCTACAATTTAAAGTAAAGCTCTCAGTTGTAATCCTTGTGATTTTTTTTCTTTAAACGTTGCATTTGCAGAATACAGTAAACAAGAAGAGAATAGCACAAAGTGTGTCGTAAGAGAAACGGTTCTCAGTTATGGTAGAATTTGTGTTTTGTGTTCTTGTGAATTTTATGAGGCAACATATAAAATCAATTCAAGAGCTGAAAAGAAAAATTCTTCTCATTTTTTATTTAACATAGGGCATCTTTTGGTGGAATATAAGTAGGCACTGAAAAAGAAAAACCACTGCAACACTGAAAATACTGCAAACTGTATTCCTGCACAATCTGCTTGGCTTTACCTGAGTAGAAGTATAAACAAACATTTACCAGACTATTCGCCAAGCATCTTGAGTGGATGCGAGGCCCCGAAGCATTTTTCGTTTCTCTGCATCAAAGGTGACATGAGAATACAAGTCGCGCAAAGTCTCCCAGTCTTCATTTGATTGAGCAGCAACATTGAACACAGCTTGCTGCAGATCACCTGGGATCCTGCACAAATATATAACAACGTTACTCAGGTTACTATAACAACAAATGTATTTGAACTTCATAATCATCATTCATCATCTATAATGATAAAACAGATTAATGTCAATTCAATTTCATTTCATTCCCCCGACCCTGTTAAAGATACTTCTATGACTAAACAGATGTTTGAGCCTCTCAGGCTGTTGTCACTGTGGCCCACGTAATGAATGTTTCTAGGGTGCTATACGTACCGCAAGGTCCCGTTGGATTCAACATAACTCTTGAACAGAGCTTTGGCTTGCTGAGCGCAGTTTCCTTCTTTCAGGTGACATGCTGTCTCCAGCAGCACTGAGCGCAGCTCCTGATTGGATACACTCTCCTCCTCTCCCCATGTTTGTTTCTCCATCAGGGAACCAAAATGATGCATAATATAGTTCTATCAAAAGATAAAAACAGACAATCATGGAGTTATGATTACAAACACAAAACTCACTTTTTCCACTTCATGATCCTAGATAAAGAGTGATTGGTTAAGGACTTCAGAATACAGCTTGTACCCTAAATGCCTTCATGCTATGATAAGTTGTTACTCACATAGCCTCATCAAAACTTTTTAAAAGAGGCTAAACCAGACATGAAAAGTGTAGATACAGCAACAATTGTGAATATGATTCATTTCAAGTTGCTTTTAAAAAGACGTGAAGTTTTTGTGTGCATTTAATGTATATTAAAGAAAAACGATAACTTATTACTTTAATGTATCCAAGAAATATACATGTAAGCAGGGTCTGAATTCACTTTTTGACTCACCAGCCAAGGTAGCAGGTAGAGGAAAAAAAATCACTGACCAAGCATATTTTATTAGTTACTAAGGTATAATGCTCCGTTAAATTAAATCACAGATTGAAGTCATGAATTGGATCATTTTATCAAATCAAGACATTGAAAAATGTTTAAAAAAATACAGTATATATAAAGGTAGTAGTTCCCAGACTCCCCTGCTACCCCCTAGAACCACCCCTGCATTACATCATTACAGACTCAAAACTCAAATCCATCTGTGAATAATAAATGTGTTTAATCCACAAAAACAAGCTTTTCTATTGATTTACCTTCGACAGTGTTGAACACATAACATGAGCTGACTGTTCATTATAGGACGTGTGTATCTCTGACTGCTGCTGCGGCGAGTGTTGGAAGTGAAAGTGGAGCATGCATTTACCGTGCGCTATATCTTCAGTGTTAATAACGCAGCGCTGTTTAACAGAGTCTGTGTGGACAAGTTAACAGAACCAAAAGTTGGACCTGATCACATGTGTTACAGACTCGGTCAGTATGGATCAACTGTGTGATATAAGAATCCACTGATAGTAAACAGGTGCGTGATGTGTGTGTTTATGCAGCGTTGTATGTTGGTGTGTCTCAGCTACATCAAATGCGCTGTATACTCAGCAGGGTCTTTATACACGACTGTTGGGTATAAACATTTTCCTGTCATGTGAAATTGATTTGCCAAAAGTAAAATGTTGAGATTTTGGATTAGACAGCTTTAAACAAATTAAACCACAGTATGCATCATGATCACACTGGTGATCCCCCGTGGTGTGTTGAAAGTATTAATATCCTGTTCTTTAGTGATACCCTGACCTGTTTACCTCTTCCATCCTCTCTTACAAAGGACATAAGATGTCATAAAACCTCATAATCACAGTCTTATAAAATAAATGAAAAATCCCCCGCACACTGAAGGGGACTTTATTGTGAGCCAACAATGTGTTTTGTAGCTTCCTCAGGTTCGCCCTGCATCATCACGTGGGCATACACAGATGTGTCAAATTGTTAATTGGATTATTCAGTGTCATAACCTCAAAATGGTAGTGTGTATAAAAAAAAAACATGATGTGATTAGTACTTTATACATACTTTTTGGAATAATAATATAGTACATGCTTTCATTTTCAAAACACACATGATATAACAGCGTAACAGGAAATCCAAGATTTGGTAGGTGGTGTGTTTCATTAATGCAAAAACTCAGAATACGCATATTTAGGTGTAAGATGTGCTATTCATCATTCAAATTAAATATTAACAGCTTGTATGCTCATACATCCATTACTCTTACTATCACTGGATTATCAAGACTTTAAATAATCAGGATTTGTTTGGCAGACATGTGGCTTGATTCATGTTTGTCAAACAATTTAACATTACCCAAATTCCATGTGTTTATGTACCTTCATACGGGCCACCAGACTGTGCTCCTGTCTTTTGCAGAGCAGTTGGTAGATATTGCTGAGCTGCAACAAGGCTTCTGTCACAGGAGACGTATCGGTTTCATTGGATATGTAGTTCAACAGGTTGTTGACCTGAAGGAAGGACACACGTCCCAGTCTGTCCACAACATGGGACAGGGGGGTGAAGGCTTGTTAAAAGCATGAAATACAAGAATTGGACAAGTACTCCTAAACCTGAGTTTATCCTGTCAATGAATGTTAATCAAAAAAGAAAAATGTGTTACACGCTTTACCTGGAGAGAGCAAAGATATTGTGTATAAGCGAGGCACGGTCTTCTGGTGTAAGAACATTGACATTTTCAGACAAAGCATCTCCAAGAGCAGTCCAACCCTCGTCTCCATAGTGGACGATGTAGAAGCCTGTGTTTCTGTAGTTTATCTTCAGCCACTTCACACTTTCTGCCATCTTAAAAGTCCCTGAAAAAACACACACACAGATGTACCAATTGACCCAGAACCAGAGACTGAGACTTGATGTTTCTGTTTGTGTTACTTTGTGTTTTACCTGACTTGGTCATTAGATTGAACACCTGTCTGCACTCTGGAGCCACACTACAGTTGTCATTCACGTATGTCACTGGAATATTCCACAAGCTACACAGAGAGAGAAATTTATAACCATGAGTGTGGTGTGTTTCTGCGATCTTTCAACAAGTGTGTCCGTCTGTGTGTTTAATATTACCCACCTGGAAGTGTGTGTTGCATAGTCAGAGGTGAGCAGGAAATGCTCCTGTGTGAGGGTCACCTGATCTCCCTGGCGGCTTACGGTGACCAATGGGAAGCCTTTCTGCGATGTCCAGGATCTCATCATCTCTGACACGTTCTGATGCTGCGGTGAGACTTCGACCTGAGGACAGGGAGAGAAATCCAGAGTGTGTGCAGTCCAATGACATGTCATTTGTTTTCTGAATGTGTGAAGTTACATAAAGAAGGATTCAAAGAAGCAAAAATAATATCAATAATAGAATGGTATAATATAATTGTTTAACGTAAGGAATTCTAGGCTCTTCCTTTGTTACGGAGAGTTAGCAAAAGTATAAATTGCCTTATTTGAAAATGGAACAATGTCATCACCAAGTGAATCAGCAAAGACCACTAAACTAACCACAACCATGCCAATGTGAGATCAAGTAATTTTGACAGTAAGCAGAGGAAAGTTAAGATGCAGCCAAAAAGGTAAACTACTGCTCTCCATTGTATGAAAAAAATCAATAAGGCACAAACACTCACCTCTGTAAGGCTGTTCCAGAGGTCGTTTGTGTCCGCGTTTGATCCACTGAACTGTTTTAGGTATTGAATGATACCCTTTCTGAACTGGTGTTCCCCGGGCAGTGAAGCGTTCAGCATCAGGAGAATAGATGCACCCTGAAAGGCAGAACACAAAGCAACTGTGATCAGACCGAAGCAGAGCAATGACCGTAGTTATACTAAACTCTTGAAAACTTCCTGAAGCTTTTGGGTTGAGCTGCATGTTCCCACAAACTGCCAAATGGTTCACTCCAGCTTTACCAAACAATGTTTCCTGCCAGCCCCCTAGTAAATGTTCCACATGAAGTCAGGGTGAGCTGATGGGTGAGAGCACTCGGCGGAAAAATATTACGGAAAATCAATCACGAGCGAGCAGAAAAGAGGTTGACGTTTAGATCCTGCGACTGGCACACTACTAGAGACTGAATGTACACGACCAGTGCAACCTCTGTCCACTTAATAAAACATATTTATGTTTTTGTTCTCCGCTCTTTGGTTGATATTGTGAATGTGTTGAACTACACGTAGCATTGATATAAAGGCAAAGACTTTCATTATAGTGTTGGATTCCTTGCCCGCCACTTCTGTGTTGTTCCGTTTACGTCACGTCTTCCTCCTGAGATCCAACAAACAACTCAGGAAGAGTATTTATTGTGAAGCACTTTGTGACGTCTGCTCTTAAAAGGTGCTATATAAATAAACTTCACTTACCGTACTTACAAGAAGCAAGGGCAGCCTGCCTTTCAAGAAATGTTTAGGAGTGTGTATGTGGAAAAGGCTTCAGTGTGAGACATTATTTACTAATAAACAGCTATAGAAGTTCAGGGAAATCATAAATGTAAAGTACCCATCTATCATATATAAAGCTGTACCTTTTCGTATGAGACCGAGTCAAACATCTCTTCCACCTGTGATGGTGAATTAACTTCTGTCGACACGGCATGGGAGGAGTTTAGTGCATCTTTGTCCAAGGCTCTGAATCGCACTGCCAGGAATAAATTACCCTGTCAAAAAACACAGGGATCTCTGTTAAAGCACATATTGAGGCAAACGGCTTCATCTGTTGAGAACAAATCTTTTTAGAGACCTGATAAGTAAACTTACAATTTCCAGATTCGGCAGGACTGTCTGCAGTGAATAGTACTGCATGTAAGTGGCAAAGCCTTCGTTAAGCCACAGGTCGTTCCACCACCTCATAGTGACCAGGTTTCCAAACCACTGCAAACACATCATCAGAGATAGATGAGGACCTCCCTACAGCACATACTCACTATCTGCTGTTTTCACAGACACACAGGTGAATATGACTACCTGATGAGCGAGCTCATGGGCGATAACAGAGGCGACCACTTGTTTTTCCAGAGGAGAGGACTGTTTGCCCACCAGCAGACTGGTCTCTCTGAAGGTGATGAGTCCCCAGTTCTCCATAGCGCCCGCCAGGAAGTCGGGGATAGCAACCAAGTCTGGAAAAGAGAAATTGAGCAACTCAGGTGTGTTAAAAAGGGATGACAAGAAAGAACAGGTGAGGGAGAATGAAATAGTGTGCAACTTCCTGTGTGTACTCACCCAGCTTTTTGAAGGGGTAGTTTATTTCACAGAAGTTATTGTAAAACTCCAGCAGTTTAACGCCTGCATCCAGAGCATAGTCAGTGTGCTCCTTCTTCTCTGGCACAGAGTACACAGACACCTAGAAGACACAAACAGATGTTAAATGATGATTTATCAGAAACAAGAGAATCTTAATGACAGCTAAAATAATATATATATATAATATGGTAGCCTTCATCGAAAGCAGAAAATAAGTCATATCTGTGTCAGACCTACCAGAGTGTCTGAAACATTTTGGCTGATAGAGGTGAAGTCACCAACAATAAAGGCCACCAGGTAGGTGCTCATGTTGAAAGTGGTCCTCTCAAACTCATCTTCCATCAGGCCATTGGGAAGTTGTGTGGTTTTAGCCTGAAACACACAGCATATAAAGACGTGTTACTAACTAACTAACTGACATCTTCTCGCCTTTTCTGTTCAGAAAACAACGCAGCGAGTTTAAAGTAGCACATGGTCTGTTCATTTAATTGTGCCCAAATTTACAAGTATCACAGTCACATGACTTTCTGCTGTATTGAAACTGGGTGTGAGATTACCGATCAGTTGCAGGTGACAAGACTTGGAGATCAGTTAAATAGGCTGTGCATATAATACCAAAAACAAAACTCCCTTCAGGTCATTACCAACATTTTTTGCCAAAGAAAATTAAATTTGCTCTGTCCCAGGCTAATGCTAGTAACAACTGACATATCAGAAATATGAGCATCAGTGCTAACCTTCACACACACCTGAGGTTTCTATTTTAACTATATATTTCTGTATGTTTAGGAACAATCTACCATGTATTCAAAGATACTCTATTTCACTCTGATATTAAACCTGGGACCTGTCTATGATCGTTTTTTTGGTTTAAAACTTCAAATTTAGCTGTCAAACACAACCAGAGCTTACTGTGAATCAAATTCTCTGTTAAGTTTGAAGGATAAATCCTGTTAAACAAATAGGCTGTGTGTGTGTCCACCAAAATGTTTTCCTGAGGCCATGGGAGTGCTGTTTATACACTACAAACAGTGGAAGCATTGCAAAGAAACTGAGCTTCTATTCTGCGCTGAGTGCTTCGCCTTTTGGGCCTTTTTCTGGTCAACAATTTTCAACTTTAGGTAAGTGCTACACTTGTGAATGTCAATTTTAAATAAGCCGTCTAATCACATCGGAGGAGGGGCAGAAAAACTGCTGTTGCTGTCACAGCCTATAAGCTAACGTGCTAAACAACTACAAAAACAACAACAACATCAAAGATAGGGAGATAAATATCACCCAATTCCAGAGTATCCCTTTGACTAATGTGCTTCAGCCGTTCCTTTATTCAGAGCAACACATGGAAGAAAATATTCTTCCTGCTAAAAAAACACTGCCTCAAACTCTCCCAGTTTGGCTTTTTTCATATGTGATAGTCCCTTTTGTGGACACACAGCCAGCGCGAGGTGTTTCAGGAATTGTTATCACGCTGTAACCATAAAACTAATGTTGCATTACCTTAGGCATATTGGAAAGAGTCATGTAGTCTGGTTTTCTGCTGATTTTGATCAGAAAAGTGGCTTTGAATGAGGGTTCATCAAAGCAGGGAAAGGCTTTCCTAGCATACAGTGGCTCAAACTGGGTTGCAGCGAGGACCCTGAGGACAAGAAGGAGATGAGCGTGAGCATGCAGACTCACCAAATTAGATCAATCCTGCCTAAAAGAAAAGAACAGCCAGCAGTTTCCTTAGTACATGGCTGTGCACTGAACTGAAGGTCACAAGCTCAGTTGTGTATACAGAAAATACTGTGCCTACAAAACAGTGAAATGTACCTTTTTTTTCCATCTTTATCAGTGTATGAGCTGTTGTAGAAACCATCATAGGTGTGCGACAGGTTAGCAGAGTAGTCCAGAGTCAGAACACAGTACTGTCCTGCCTTCAGCTCCTCAGGAAAATTAACAGCTATCTGCTGTCTGGGTTTGTACTCCAGTACGGTCACATCTCTGGCTGCTTCATCCCCCAGCTGGAAGAGAGAACAATTATCTCAAAATTTAACAGAAAACTTAAAGCAAAATGTTTAAATGTTTCTCATGTTGCTAGCTAAAGCTAAATCTTTGTATACAGTCCATGTAGTCAGGAGGGCTTTGCACGGCTCAGAGTGAAAACAATGTCTCACCTTGAAGGTAGCTTTGGTAATGTTGAGGTTAGCACTGTGCAGGACAATGCGTTTGGTGTTATGAAGCACAGACATGTTGATAACAGATCTGCCTGTGAAGGTCATATTGTTGAGGTTGGGGTTCAGGGTGAGGTCATAGCTCAGAGGACTTATGCTGTGAGGCAGCCGGTACTCTACCCATGGAAACAGTTCACCACTTGTGGACAGGGGGAAGATGGTCTCCATGGGGGACGTCTTGTTCGGCTTACGACAACCCGTCTGCAGTAGGACAGACGGTTAGGGGTCAGCCAAGGAAATTAGATATCACAACAAAAAAATCATCCAACAGCAATGTATGCATACGGAGTTAAATTATAATCCATCATTATATTTTGCCTACCCTGGTAAAGGTGCATCCAGGTAAGAAGTAGAGTACCATGGTCATGGAGCAGACTATTACAAGGAATAACACACACACAACCATGGTGCGGGCTGAGGGTCGAGGACATGACCTGAGAGACCACAAAGACAATTAGTCACATTTACAGTGTGAAAGACTGCAGACATGTTTATGTAAGTATAGAATTTTAACCAAAGAATGAAACTGTGTCCTGTCCTGTGTGTACCCATATATAGGCTCATAACTCCTTTTTTAATCTGCATCACATTTTGCCTACTATTGTGACTACAGTTATGGTTTCTGTTTTTACAGGTTTAGAGTGTCTCTACTGGATTTTAAAATGGTTGAGTGTTCAAAAATAATCAGGATTTTTTATGTCAACAATTGTGGGCATCATATGGAATAGCTTCATTTTTCTCATCTGTGACAACACTGTTTTCAACATCACTTTGAATACAGCTGTAATTTCAAGAAATGTTGCAAGCTGTTCTACAACACCACCATGTGATGTTTTATGATCCCTGTAAATATTTGTCAAAGAAATACACGTGTGAATTACTTCCCTTTATACTGACTGGCTTAATAAAGCTCTACTATCGAGAGACACGTTTCCAAAAATAATAGCAGCTTTTCAGTTTTCATGACATGTTAGTTAGAAACTGACAATGTTGAGATACATTCATCTCAATTCAAAATGTGTATTTCTTCACACTGTATATAATGATATATGATAAATACTCTTGCAGCACTGCTTTGTAAAAAGAAATCCCACAATGTAGATCACATTAGATAATCCCCTTTTGGGTGCATTACCTGGGCGGAGCCTGTCTGGTGTAAGGGGAGGAGTTGGATCTATGAGCAGAGCTGCGGTTCATGAAGGACATGCCCAGCAGACGTGCCGAAGACTCGCAGTCCTCCTCATCCTCGTCCAGGTCGTTCTCTCCGAGGCCTCGCACAAGCAGCCGTGAACTGCGGGGCTCATACACTGCCTCATCTGGGTCAAGAGCAGGAAACGTCTGGGGAAAGAATTTGTTAGCCACTGATTTTTTCTTCTTTTTTTTATTTACAGTTAAGCAGTGTAGTGTTTCCCGTAGATTTTAATAACTGGATTGTCCTCACAGGTCAATTCATTATCAGAGGGCAAGATGTCAGATAACGAGGTCAGTGAGGAGAGTGAGGGCAGGGACAGCAATAATGAGAAGTAATGCACGGACGACTGATAAAATTAGATGACTGCAGAGAGGATACAGGTCGTGGTGACCAAGGGAACAAATGTTCACTCTGTTTAAATTACATGAATTGGTAATATTCTTGTTATTCCTGTTACGCTGTTATATCATGTGTGTTTTGAAAATGAAAGCATGTACTATATTATTATTCCAAAAAGTATGTATAAAGTACTAATCACATCATGTTTTTTTTTTTATACACACTACCATTTTGAGGTTATGACACTGAATAATCCAATTAACAATCTGACACATCTGTGTATGCCCACGTGATGATGCAGGGCGAACCTGAGGAAGCTACAAAACACATTGTTGGCTCACAATAAAGTCCCCTTCAGTGTGCGGGGATTTTTCATTTATTTTATAAGACTGTGATTATGAGGTTTTATGACATCTTATGTCCTTTGTAAGAGAGGATGGAAGAGGTAAACAGGTCAGGGTATCACTAAAGAACAGGATATTAATACTTTCAACACACCACGGGGGATCACCAGTGTGATCATGATGCATACTGTGGTTTAATTTGTTTAAAGCTGTCTACAGCTATAACAGATTTACAGTCATATGGGATGTAATGAACTGAAAGAGAGCAGATGAGCATCATCTAACAAAAGTTGTCAGCCAACCTCCAATCAACAGATACTGATCTACAAGTCTCCTCTGATCTTTTTCAATTATCAGCCTTGAGAATCAAAGCACATTTGTGCCGAGTGATGCAAATCTACATTCTGTTTCAAGCTCAAATATTAAGTCTTGAAATAAAGATGTGCATAACATGCATGGGAAAAGATGACGTGAGCATACCGGAAAGGCAGAGGAGTCTTTTGCTAAATCAACAACATCAGGCTCTTCTTCAAACATGCTGTTCTCGATCATGTTCCTCGGCAGGTTGGCTCGCTCTGCAAGACAAAGAGGAAGTGAAAATAGACGACAAATTCTCAAAAGGAGAAATGAGAGGGGAGCGAGAGATGTCAAAAAGGTGCGCACATCCGAGAAAGTTGAAGTACTGGGTGCTGGACAAAAGACAGAAAAAGGATTGAGTCCACACACCAGAAGCTGCTCCAATTAAGTAGAATTAAATGGAATATCACATGTAACGTTTCGGGCCCTCGTCCTTCATCAAACATGAGAGAGAAACAGAGAACTGACTGGAAATGATTGACACAGAGGAGACGGTGCTGTTTTTGGCAAATAAGTGAGGATATTTTTGTATGTGTCGCAAACTATGGTGGCAAGCCATTTTTAAACACAAAGCCTTGTTATAGCTTGTGAATGTGCAGGCAACCTGAAGACTTGTTCAACAACCTTTTTGAGCACAAGGTATTACAAAATCTGACTAGAGAGAACATCCGTTTCCTTCAAAATTGATTTACAGCAAAAGTAGGAAAAACACTCATTCTCTGGGCCAAATCACATGATATTGCTGTAGGGTATAAAAGCATTCATTTTTGAGTCAGCCCTTGCCTTTTAAAAATCCATGTGACCACAAGATTCTTTATTCAGCATTTCTTGAAACAACAAGAGGCATGTTCAACTTCCTAATTGAATAATGAAAGTAGTAAAATGTTCTGCAATGACAGCCTCTTGTCCGGGTCACATTCCAGTCATAGTCTTAAAGTCAAAGACAATACATTATCAGTGTCAGCTGTTGATAGACTTATTGGAAAGTGCAGAGAATCTTTATACACAGTGTTCATTCAGAGCCAATGACGCCAAAAAAAAGGGTGACCCTTCATTCAATCTTTATTTGTATAACGCCAGTTCTTAACAAATGTTACCTCAAGACACTTTACAAAAGAGCAGATAAAAGACCGTACTCATTGTTATAACATCTACAAAGACCCAACATTAAGCCAACGTGAGCACTAAGCAACATTAAGCAACAGCAACAAGAGGCAGAAACCTTGAGCAAAACCAGACTCATGTTCAACAGCAGTCTGCTGTAACCTTTGGCTTCCCAAAAGGAAGACAAGACTGCAGTAATTCATGAGTTGAATCTGTTCCTCTTCTTCCCTGCACAGTGATAAGTGTGTATGGGCTGTCGCTGAGTTTGAATCATTGCTCTGGTATGACTGTCTATTAATAGGCTAACAGCGAAGTAGATGGTTACTATAAATGTGCAGAGGACGATTTGATCAAAACTAAGACGGATAAAAGCTAAGCCAAGTTGCTAAAGAATAAATGGCATACAACATCTACTTCTAACAGCTGTGGGACAGTCATGTGATGTGACGGGGAAATGTATTTCATACAAGCCGGATGCCATACGACTGAAGCAGAAGGTGTGATGGTTATCACGAGACTACCATAACAAACCCTCTTTCAAATGTGCACAACCAACACAACCTCTGCTTTCCTCATACTTGTGTGGAAATACAACAGTCAGGCATTATCTGCAGCCTTCCTGTTTACTCAAAACAATGCATTAACCCTACCGCAGAGTCAAACAAATGTATGCAGACATACAATCTTTAATTGAAAACAAAAAGGTAATGAAAGAAGCATGTGCTAACCATTTCTTATCTTTTCCTTGTTTTAAAAAAAAAAAGAAAAAAAGATGCTATTGTGTGACTTTAAAAAAAATCCCTTAGTCACGACAAAGAACAAATAGTGAAGCTGTAGATTTGTTGAATGCTTCTTATAGTTTGGAAACAACCTGAAATAATATAAAACACTTAAAAGAGGACTTATCAGCTCTCCTTACAAAAGAAACAACACAGCTACTACCAGCTGTTGCGGTTCCTGTTTTTGTTTAAACACACAACTCTTACTGTGTTTCTTTCAAAAGGTCCCAAGGCAGCTGGGTTTTTTGGTTTTTTTTTAAACCAAAGGGTTACGTAAACAGACTTTAAGCTTCACAAACCATCCTCTAATGCTCACAGGGTTTGTGACATGTTTATCATCTCCCTGCAGGACCGTCACAAAGACAGACGCACAGATTAAGTTAGCTGTCGTTTTAGCATGGTAAATGTCAAGCCCAGCACATGTCCTCGGGTGAATGTCACTTCCATCCAGCTTGCTGCTCCTGTCCTGTTTGTTATGGCCCGCTGCGGTTAGCTTGTGTCACACAATCTGTCTCTCTTACCTGTGCTGTGGTTGTCAAACGGATCCATGGTTGAGGGTCTCTCACGGCTGCCCTCGACCAAAACAAGGTAATGTTTACAGCAGCCGAACAGACGAGGTTATTTCTCTCCGGTCAGACCGCAGGGTGTCACGCACTAACAATAAAACACTGTCTTCACTGTACTTCTGTTTTGCTACGTAGCTGCTAGCTTGAACTAGCCAACTTCTGACAGTGTTAACCGACTGAAAGACATCCGGTGAGCTAACGCGAGCGGATTTTAACAACTTTGTCGCCCATGTTGATTTTGCCGACTACAAGATGAAGACAAGCGTGATTGTATTAAAAGCCGAACAACAAATTTTACTTTCACACATGCTCGGCGAACTAACGAAAATGTCCAAATGACACTGGTTTCCTCTGTAACCAGTTGTTGACAACTTCCTATCGAATTACAACACTGGAATCCTATTGGATGTTGCACAAGGGGGCGGGGCTATAGCGCTGTGACGCTCCCATCTGTGTGTCCTACTCATAGAACCAGGGATGGCAACTTTGGTCACAAGCAAGGGCCACATTCATTTAATTCTCACTGCCAGGGGGACAAATTGTAGTATACAAAAACGATCAATAGTCAATTATGTCTCAAATTTAACTCAACATATGCCAGTGATCAAATATTATATGCACATATTTCTGGTTTTCATGATTTCATGGCAGATTTAGTCATGTTTTCTTCATGTTCCCGATTAATTGATGTGTAAAAAATTGACCTGAGGGCCACGTTGAGGGTTGATGGGGGCCGCATGTGGCCCCCGGGCCGCCAGTTGCCCATCCCTGTCATAGACTGTAAGGTCCTCCTACACTTATGAAGACAGTTGTGTCACCATTTCAATCATTTTCTTTCTTACCAATATATTTGTTTTCATTAGGCGACATAATTATAAGACAAGACAGACCTTATACAATCTTAAAGTGTAAAATGACAAAATAGAAACAAAACGCGGCAGAGAAGACGAGACAACATGACAGAACACAAAACAAGAACACACTCCTAGATAGTGCATTTCATCACATCAGTTTAAGAGGTAGGCTACATTGTGATTGGACACAGATCATCATAAGCCTATAGGCTCCTTGCTATTTCTTGTCGTACTTAATTTCTAAAAATAAATCAGTCAAATCACTTTTGAATGCTTAACCTCAACCTCTAGCTTAACCTTACTCTATTTATAAGTTTTACTTTTACCCTTTAAACAATTCTGAACCTTATTGCCACCATGTTAAAACCAAGTCTTAGTTATAGAACATATAGTTGATATGATGAATGGCAAGTACACCTAACAAATGAAAACACAGGCATAATAGTTCCCTAACACAGTCATATGTTCCATTTACCATAACTCACACAAAGGAGCTGTGATTTGCAACTCACCTTTTATTAGTATATTAAGCATCCATTACACGATTCAACTTTGGAATCGAACTCTTTCTTGTTTTATTTTAATTTTAATTTAAAAAAGGTATTATTGATAGGAGAGTTTCATAGAAACAATTTTGCCAAAGCATCACTGCAAAAATTTATCCAGAATTAAAAATGCACAATATTAAAGCAAAAAAGTCTCTATCTCACAAACACACACCAATAAACACGCCTACACAGAAACACACACAAACCCACATAAACATCACACCATGGTATGTATACAGCTACTCATAAAAAAGTCTACTGCTGCATATTCAGTACAGTACTACCAATTATTCATTTCTGTTGTCAAAAAAACAAGTTCTCTTGAAAAAAAAGATGCCAAACTAACAACTCTACAGTTCAGAACATATATTTTGCAAATAATCACACAAATACAAATTTAACAAAAGCTTTCAAATATCATCATTACAACCTACAAATAAATCCTATCCTACAAATGATGTAGAATATAACTTGAATATTTCCGTGATGAAAATGTAGTTGCTGTCTGGAGTATTTAACAATACATGTAAGTACTCTGGAGATGAAGGGAGATGGTTTGCGTGGACAGGGCCCCTCTTCTGCTTCCATGAAACCCCACTTCTATTTCTGCTGTCTGCTGTCTTCACTTCGTTTGCTCATTAACCCAGAGTCTTAGTGTCTCCAGGTTTCTCTGAACCCAGCGGACATTTTTCTGCATGTTATCCAGGACAATCTGGGTTGCTCTTAGCTGAGACGCCTGCTCTTTGATGGACTCAAAAAACAACTGCACCTGAGGGTCAAACACACTGATATTTAGAAAAAAACACGAACAAACACACATGTATAGATTTCACACATTATGGTGTCTTAAAGCTAAGATGTTTAGGTCAGTAATTGTCAACCAAAACACATTCTTGAGAGGCTTTGAGTACAAACACTAGGATAAGTTTCTAAGTCATTTTGAACTGTTTGACCATGGCTATCATTAATTATATTGCTATTTAAAATGCAAACAACAATGAATTTTTACTAGCACTTTCACCTCAGTGAGTTCTTCTGGAGATGAGAACTGGCCTGTGGTGCCAACAAGGATGTTTCTGATACAAGATGAGCCCAACTGGAACCTGCAGAGAAGACAGAAGTGAGTGAGTGAGTGAGTGATAGAGTGAGTGATAGAGTGAGTGAGTGAGTGATAGAGTGAGTGAGTGAGTGAGTGAGTGAGTGAGTGAGTACCAACCTTTTTACCAGTGTGTCCCAGTTCTTTTTGACAAAATTCCAGGCAAGATGATGTCCCTGTGGGTTCCTGGCCACCATCAGAATAAGAGAGGACAGGTCCTGAGATCGAATCACTTTCCCCTCCAGACCCAACTCCAACAGTCTGCAACAGAAATACAAACAATATATATATATATATCCCGATCTTTTAATTGCCTGAGTATCTAACAGTCCTAAAAAGCCTCCACTCACATCTCTTTAACATGTCTCAAAAAAAGAGGATATCTGTTCGCATATGTTCAATACAACATTTTATCCACATGGTGGCAGCAAAATCCAAGTGAAAATATAAAAGAAAGAAGACGAACCTGTGTAGTTTATTTGTGTCTGTGGTGCAGGTCAAAGCATACAGAATTGTGTTTTTCTGAGCTGCAGAGAGGGAGATGTTGTATGTGTGTAGGAGTAAAGCCCAGCCATGGTCGCCCTGAGCTCCTACTGAATACACCGTTTCAGCCACATCAGTGGGCAAGCTGAGGTAAACAGAAGCAGAGACATGAAAAAATATCCAACTATACAGTCAAGAATGGCACAAGGAATTGCTACTGTTTATGTGAGTCATATCAGCAGGTTTTTGACTCATATTGATATGTGTAGAAACAGAATGTAGACGGACATACTTGAGAGTACCGTTGGACTGGAGCCAGTCTTTGAAGCTCTGGCGTGCTCGCTCCACACAGGGAGGGTCATGCAGGTGGCAGGCCAGGGACAAGACTTCTGACCTCAGCCGCCGCTCTGACACAGAGCCGTTGTTGCTCCACGTCTGCTTGTCAATGACAGCACGGAAAAATTTCAGGATGTACACCTGCAACAAGAGAAACAGCATGTCAAATGTCAAATGAATGTATGCTGCATTAAGATGCTCACATTAGATTACATATTCTAACTGTGTACTCTTTTCTTCTTACCCCGAGGTTCCTTGTAAGATCAGGTTCGTTTATTTTTTCGACCATCCGGTAAAAGAACTCCAGGTAGCCCAGTCCTTGGAGCAGAGGCACAGTGTGGTTCTCCAACCCCAGGTAACCAATCAGGTCTAAGGCTTTATTCAGTGTAAGATGACCTGCTCTTTAGAGGCATATATGAACACATTTAAATGGTTATGTGCCTGTACAGTAGGGATAATAAAATTAGTTTGGTTTGTTGGTTTCTACGGACACACAAACTAAAACATCACTCTGTCTCTATTGTTGTCTCACACAAACCCACTAACATACGCAGATGTATGCTTACGTCACCAGTTGGAAGGCGTTGTGTATCAACTGAGTCCTGTCTTTGTAGCTCAGAGCTGTGTGGTTTTTCCTCAGCAGGTTGGTCATCTCATCCCAACCGCCGTCCTCATAATGAACCACATAATATCCTGTCATGTCACTGTTGACTTTCACCCAGCTGACTTCCTCCCCTATATTTATACTGTCTATATGACACATAAAAAACAAAGAGAGGTTAATTAACTAACTGATGGCAAAGCATTGATGAAGGTACAAATAAAATATATTTATTAAGCAAGTTTATTTTTTAAAAGCATTTACTTCATAGTTATTAATTGTCTATCTACCAGTGTATTTGAGTTTACACTAAAATATGACATTTAGCTTTTACTGCTGTTACCTGTGAGGGTTGTCATCAGATGTCTGTGGATTGTGCTAGAAGCATCTGTCTTGTATGTTAAAGGGATGTGCCAAAGAAAACTATACAAGAGAAGAGAGCGTCACTTGAAATGCAAAGTTTGAATCTAGTAAGCTTAAAATGTATGTAAGGATAAGACCAACAAACAAGAGTATATTGTTTAGTGCATGCTCACCCCTGCTGCACTGTGGACCACAGGGGGTCAGAGGGCAGCACAGTCCTCAGGAACCTTTCCTGTCTGAGCAGCAGGCGAGACCCCGCCCTCTTTACTCTCACCAGAGGAATCCCCTTCTGCAGAGTCCAAGTGTTCATCATGGCAGTCAGGTCCATGTGTTCCCCTGCAAACAGGTACTGTAGGAGACAATTAGAGATCAACATGTGTTAACACAAAAACCACAGAGTCAGAATATATTGTTGTAAAGGTTAAATTAAGGGCGATGGGATGCGTGGTTGAAGTTTAAATGTTAACTGACTGCATTCTTTGAGGCCTGGCTGCTGCTGTAACAGTGTTTCCCTGAGATGAAATCCTCCTCTGAGCAGGTCTGTAAAACAAAAGCAAAAATTTTAGCATATAGATTATAAGTGACCATGTAAGTCTTTTAGAATTTAAATATGATATTCCACTTTCATGAAAGCTGTTGATTTCATTTTCTTTTGATCCAATAAGAAAATAAACTGAAGATTTAAAATGCATCACACAGGATCCCATGTTTCGCTTTCATATTTGTCAATGGCTTGTTACTGTGGATTCATAATCAATAACCATTGTATTTCTGGGCTAATAAACCAAACATATGATGGTAATAACAACAGACATGGTCTTCACTTGGATTAATAACATGCCTGTAGGAAGTCTCATTGATTTATAAACCAGAGCTAAATAAATGGTAAAAATAAATTATTGTCTCGAAGGAAAAAGAAAATGCGCATCAATATCTAAAACCCTAGAAGATAAAAAAAAAAAAAAAAGGTCCACACAGTGAGTGAGTTTTTACATTGGCTAGGCTGTCCCACAGGTCCTGATTGTGTGCGTTTGTGTAGCTGTATTTGCGGAGGTATCGTACTATCCCACTCTGGAACACGTCCTCTGTCAAAAAGTGTCGCAGCATGTGCAGAACACATGCTCCCTGGAGGGAGGGGGGGGAGAGAAAAAGGTATTTTTAATCCATGAGTCATTAGAGACTAGGCAGGATGAATTTTGTCAGTCAGGAACATCAAAACTTGGTATTTTTTTAAAAAAAAATAAAAATATAGAGATCTGTAGTTACGCAGTAGCAACTGTCATTGTCAAGAGGCTCATTGCCTATTTCTTTCAAACCAGTGAAACCCAAATGTTGTAATAAATGCATACTTTTTCATAGGAGACTGTGTCAAACATCTCTTTGATCTGAGTGGGGTCCTCTGCTGGGCTTGATATTGCTCGAGAGGAGTTCAGCGAATCAAGACCAACTGCTGCAAAACAGGTGTGCAGTAAATATTCCTCCTGCAAGATGAAGCACAGAATACACAGTCAGAGATCAAGGGCTTCATATTGATCCAGAAATCTTCATATACAACAGTGAGTTCCAAAAAACACAAGTATTGACAAAAAAGCATTCCAAGCATCTGATAGAGTACAAATGTGTATCACAACACCGAAGCCAGGTATTCTGAATCTGTCAGTTAACATTACAGCAGACTGTAACTGTCTTTAGTAATCAATAGCACAGTATATCTCAGAATCACTCAGCAGACTGTTATTTCACTGGTTGCATTATAAATTTAAACATGTAGATACATGTAAAAGTAGCTTGTCTGTGGTATCCATGGATGCAAACAAAGTAGCAGAGTAAAGGATAATGTTTGGGTTTTTTGGAAACCATCTACCTTCAGTTAAGATGTGATACTTTTAGAATTTCTGATCTGTCGTTATTACTTTTTCATCTATTTGCTGCTTGTATAACTGTTGTATAAAAGAAATAATATAAGAGAAATATCACTCTTGAGGTCCTGATTTACTGAATATCAGCTTATATTGATATTGGTTACAACTTTGTTTAAATAAAGCACTTACTACTTTAAGGTCAGGGTACGTGGCCTCCACTGAAGTGAACTCCATGTATCGGGCAAATCCTTCATTGAGCCAGATATCATTCCACCAGACCATGGTCACCAAGTTACCAAACCACTACAGAAGAGAGTGTTATTAACTTTCTGCAATCTTCCTGAAGTTCACATGAGCATAATGGAGTTCAAAAACTATACAAGCATGTAATATCTCTCACCTGATGGGCAAGCTCATGGCCAATCACCATGGTAACCCAGAGTTTATCAGAAACAGAGGATGTGAGGGGATCAAAAAGAAGGCTGGTCTCTCTGTAGGTGGTCAAACCCCAGTTCTCCATAGCACCTGACTGAAAGTCTGGGATTGCTATTAGATCTACAGTAAGAAAAGGCAGGGGAAACAGAAAAATAATTAACAACAACAAAAAAGAAGAAATGCTGTGTGGCTGAGCAAAGAGTACCTTGTTTTGGTAGAGGATAGTTAATGTTGAAATACTCCTCATAGAAGTCTAACATTTTGACAGCAACCTCCAGGGCATAGTGTGTTTGCTGAATCTTCTCTGGGACAGCATAAATGGAAACCTAAGATACAAAGCGGAATATAAACCCCCACCTGTAAAAAACCTTCTCTGGGTTTTAAGAAATTAAGAAACGGCAGAGACACCACACCTGCACCCCAGAAGATGTTGTTGCAGTGACAGATTTGAAGTCACAGACGACAAAAGCCACGAGGTATGTGCTCATCTTAACGCTCACATCAAAGTGGTCCTCAAGCAGGTCATCACTGAAATGAACGGTCTCAACCTGAAATACATCAACAATTCACTGCAGCCTTTTTATCCAAACATTAAAATGTTTATTATTACTATTTTAAAAACTCACCACAGGCATGTTGGACAGAGCGATGAACTCTGGATTTCTTCTTATCCGAACCGTGAATTTGGCCTTGAAGCTCGGCTCATCGAAACACGGGAAGGCCATTCGAGCGCTTGTGGGCTCAAAGTGAGACGAAGCTAAACTTCTGCAAGGGGACATTGGAAGACACTTGTATTGTGAAGAAAACGTACTATTGTAGCTGGACTCCCCCCCCCCCCCCCCTTTACATGTAATACATTTTATAAAGTTTGCAGTGAAATACTCGATCTCCTCTCACCTTGTCTCTCCTGTGCTGGTTCTGTAGCTGCTCTTATAAAGGCCATAGAAGCCCTCTGCTAGTTTTGCTGCAAACTCAAGATACAGAAAGTACTTTTGCCCACTAGTGAGCACCCGCGGGGAGAAAATACCAATCTGCTCATGGGAAGGGTTATAAAGAACGGGAAGAACCTATGAAGAGAAAACACCAGATATACAGTATTTTCAGATTCCGATTTTTTTGGTGACATGTAAGGAACATTAAGAGATAACAAGGAGTTTTTGGTTTACAGCTACCTGGTCAGACAGGTGAGCAAGGTTTAGGTCCAGTATGGTGGCTTTAGTGATGTTAAGACCCTTGCTGTGCAAGACAACCCAGTTTGTGTTGTTCTGGACATCAATCTGGATCTGCACTGATCCATTGAAACTGAGACTGGTGAGGTTTGGATGCAGGAGTAGGTCGTAGTGAAGAGGATTAATGTACCTAAGACAAAGTACATGTTCAGATTTTTTATACAGCCACTCAGAAATATATGTTCAACAATATTCATGTAAACTCAGTATGTGGGTCTAAAACAAACACAGTGTGAGGGATACCTTGGCAGGCGAAGGCGGCTCCAGGGGAAGGAAAGATTATCAGGACCCAGAGGAGACTGTTCTCCCACAGGGTGAGGAGGAGTGGATGTTTTTTTAGAGGTGGGCTGAGACCCCACAAGACAGAGATGGAGGACACACAGCACTAATATTTTTAACAACACCATTATAGAGAACCTGTTCTTCCAACACTGATTGAAGAAATGGTGCAACTAAAAGCTGGTCTTATACTTAGTAATATCAATTATAATATGAAGGACTAAACTGTGGTGGTGAGTGTTGATCACCTCCAGGATATGGTTGGAGGAAAATATCTTTTCAGTAACATGTTCCTTGTACCTAAAAGAAAAAAGGACAGGATTAAAATCTGAAACATTTGAATGAGTCTCACTATGAGATGTCTTCCCACCTTTTTCATGCAAGTTTTATGGCTTTGGTTATGGTTTCAAAGGTCACTGTACAAAACTACTCATGAAGTTTAGTATTATAAACTTCATCCAAAATAAATGTAAAGTTTTTCCCTATAAAGGTTTCAATTTCAGACCTTTCAGAAGTTGAAAGCATCACACCTAGCCTACATTTTGTTGAGCGAGCAGTTTGTAGCCTACTGGCAAACTGAGCTGCTTTCAAATTTTAGGCTGAAAACATAACACATCTCAGCCTGTGGAAATCAAGCATGTGACAAACGGACCACATGATTTTCCATGCGGATAAACAAGATGAGGACACAGCTAAAACTGTGAGGTGACAACAGCTGCAGGAGCAGAACTACAGGAGTTCAAATAAGGCTGTCCAAAGGCAGCGGCAGATAACATAAAGACTGTTTAAACTTTAACAACAAATTCACCTGAAATCGAACACGTGTTATAAAGTATGAAGTTATTAAAGTCACTTATGTCTTGGATCGGCTCCAGAGGTCATGGTTTATGAAAATGAAGCACAAACAACTATCAAAAAGCTTTTACCTCGGTCATTGCTGCTTTATCATTCTTCCTGATGTTAACTTTCACTTTCTCTTTTCAGCTCAGCTCCCGCCCACTGCAACAGCAGACAAACTATAAATGCGCATTTGTAAGGATGTGATTGTGGGGGAGAAATACAAGTCAAGTATGTCTTAAAAATATACTGCAGCCTACATATTTACCGAGATATTTTAAATGACTACTAAATCATGTTTCAGTGCACTTGTGAATGAATGTTAAATATTATAAAAGTGTTTAATAGTACATTTCAACTGGCACACATGTCACACACATTAGTCTACATTCAACATTGTGTGTGTGTGTGTGTGTGTGTGTGTGTGTGTGTGTGTGTGTGTGGTGTGGTGTGGTGTGGTGTGGTGTGGTGTGGTGTGTGTGTGTGTGTTGATATTATCAGTCTCTTACCTCAGATCTAACAGCTTTTGCAGGTGTGTCTCCAGTTGTTCAGAAGACTCAACTGGATTTCTACAGTCTGTTACTTTGCTGTTCATTGTTGTTCTCCCCCTGTGTTTGTGCGTGTGTGTTTGTGCGTGTGTGTGTGTGTGTGTGTGTGTGTGTGGAGGGGTATCCATTGTCAGGATAAGGTCACAACAAAGAGGAATTTTAGTCCAGTCCCCCACAATGCAATGCTCCTGGCAAAGCCAAACTGCCTGCCCCCATTTCTAACACACTCAAATACACAAGGTACTCAAACACATGCACACACAAACAGTAAACAGTGAAGCAACTCAAAACAATTCAGACATGACTGAGCCTCACAGCGGACTATTTTACCTTCCTATTATCTATTTATGGACAGGTAAGTCATTTCAATTTATTAATAACAACCATGTAGTGTTATTTGTTTAAATATGCAAAAAATAAAGTTAGCTTTTTTTAATCGTTGTTAAAAACATGGCCAACATGTTTGAGTTGAACATCAAGTAAATGCAAAACATTTATTTTGTAAAGACCAAAGTCAGAAAATAGTCTTCAGGGTTTTTAATCATTCTTTAAGTATTTTTATTACAAAGTGTACAACTTTTTCTACTTAAGTAACGGCTTTCAAATCTCCAAAACCTAAGAAATATTGAAGCACAAACATAAATCTTTGACATTTTTGGAGTTAAATCTAGCAGATTATGTTTCAATGCATTAGAGATTTAATCTGAAACTCTTTTTATCCTTGTGTAGCTTATTAATTCTTACTTCTAATTTTAAACCATTGCTTCATCACAGACCTGTTTTTCATTCATTTTCATTTGTTGTTTAATTTAATCCAGTTGATAGCCTTTATTTAGCTCTCACCTCAGCCTAAGCATATCGTTTCTTTTTGTAATCCTTTCTCACCTGATCCTCCATCTTCCCTCAGGAGGAGTAGAGGGAGGCGTGCTGGCTTCTCTGGCTCCTCCGGTCCACCTGTCAGGTGAAAGACTCGGCTGGACAATGCTGGTCTGTATGGTCTCTGACTTCAGGACAGGGCACCTAGAGGTAAACTGGAGGTCACCATCAGAATGTCACATGTCCAGCTCGCCGTTCAGACTCTCTGTAAAAAGTAAGCATCGCAGCCACAGTGCTGTGGCAATCATCACTGTGGCCAGCAGAGACTGGCCATCCTACAGCTGCTCTGTGACTCAAAGACGACGGGCCAAAGTAATCAGGAGACATCATACATCCTCAGTAGGTAGGACTGAAGACGATCAGGTGTGAGGACACCAGAAGTTTTTTTCAATCTTTAACACTAACAAACAAATGTAACTTAATGTTTAATTAACAATTTTTTTTTATAAAATCAGGTCATCAAGACAAGTTCTGCTACGAAGAGGAAGAGACGGGAGGTAAATATCTTCTAGCAAACTTTTTTTTTTAAATCCTGGGGACTCAAATTGCAAATGTTGTCTCATATGTCGGTCTGTGTGGTTTGATTTCCAGACGTGGTTGTTTGGACTAACACAGTGGTTGTCCTGATACTGAGGCTGCTTCTCTTTAAAATAATCATCTTTAACACTCTGATGACCACATATGCTGTTATTAAGTGGTAAGAGATACATCTGTTGACTTTATTATGACTTATATTCATAGTGTTGTCAATGTGTCTTATGTTACACAATGTGTAAGTGTCTCAAAGATCCTAACCATGAATTTGAACTTTCAGATGATTGGAAAAGGAGGCCTGCAGATGAACCATGTGACCTTAAAAGGAAACAAACCAAGAGGAAAACTCTTTATTGTCTGAAGTCACCGAGGGGGTTGGGCACAGTCCACTCTTGAAGTTAACTTTGATAGAATGTTTGTACGCTGTGTTTTGGACTTGAATCTTGTATTAATGCTAAGTTATCAGGATCACTGAGCAGCGGGTCTCAATGCTCTGAGTCTTTGGCGCGCCTTTCCTTACTGACAGCCAGGTGTTTGCAGACTGTGACAGTTGACGACAGATTATGTTTGTGAGGGCAGACCTGGTATCTGATCCAAACTTAACCTCAGACAGGTGGGTTAGCGCACATTGTGCTATGCATATGTTTGAGAAAAACTCTGTCTTACTTATTTTTTCAACTTACTTGGATTGTTGGGAAGACTTAAGTCAAGATTGTTGGTAGTTTACAAAAAGAAACAATTAGCTTGAATGAGACATAAATAAACAGAAAGGAAACTTGAACCATTTTGTATTTATTGTTTTTTAAATAAAACGCTTGCACACCGTTTTTTTGAGCACCTTGAGTAGCACAGACATAGCAACAAAGCACCACTAAGTGGCAGTACAATCACATCTGACATTATTTAAATTATTATCCAACAGCAAGAATATGGAGCTTCACTTCCTCTACAGGACTCTACGATCATAAATAAGTTAAGTATTTCAACATTGATCAGCCACTCTTCACCAAAGTGACACGCACAAGATGCCCAAAACTGAAAACCAACTCATACATCCAACCAAATGGGGCATAATACTACAGAAAGTTACATGTTATAAGGCTCATAGTCTGAAGGGTCTATTAGATATTTAATAGTACACATTTTCCACAACACACAGCTGGTTTGCAGTGTTTTGTATCTTTAATGTATCCCAGTTAGGAGCAGCTCTTCAATCCTGGCTTTAGGAGTAAAACTGTCTACAGTAGAAACATTTAAACACAGAGAGAGTGAGGAGGAGACGTGCTGGTTTAAACAGTGAGTTCTGGATTTTTTTGTACATTAAACCATAAATTAACTTTCTTTGGCTCAAATTAAACAAAGAACACACTGAGCCTGTTTGTCACAGACTTTAGGCAACAAAAAAAAAGGTGGGAACACCTGCAACATGATTCTCAGAGGAATAAAAAAACACTGACACAGCCACACACACACGTGCACACACTCATTCACATATATTTGAAATCAGGACTGAGAAAAACATACTCAAAGAGCAACAGAAAGTAATGGCATTTGCTTTAAAGAAAAATCATAATACATTCAAAAGATAACTCACATTGTCTGATGTTACAGGGGACGCTGAGTCAAATCAGCTAGATGATGCATTTGAACAAATATCGCAGCTCCTTGGATTCAACAGACTTTTAGTTCAAATGGATCAAAAGTCAAATTATAGATGGCTCTGAAGTGAACCATCAGCGATTTTGGTGGAGAAAGCAAGTGATGAAGAAACACTGATGTAGATTTGTAAAAAAAAAAAAAAAATCTAAATAAAGTGCTTCTGTTAAAACATCCTCTGTCTGAGGTATTAAAGAAAGATCACATCAAATGACAAAAAAAAATAAAAACCCTACGGCATTACACTGTGCACTGAAGACAAGCTATTTACAGTTTAGAGAGTGTATCCACACTCTCTTCACCCACTCAGGTACATGTGTGTCTCTGTCAAGTGTCCTTTCCAAAGATGATGACAGATTTAAAAAAGCCTTTATTACATGTTCAGTGTTATTCATCAGACGACTGATTCTAAGGGTAAGATGCAGTTCTTCTACAAAAAATCTGGTTCCCAGTACGTGTCCAGCCTGCTGCTTCCTCTCTATGTGAGACAGGTGAGTGATCAGTAACAGTGCTCATAAAAAAAACTCTCTCTAGTGCGCTGCACCCCCACACACACAAAGAGTCCCGCTCCCTATCTTACATCAGTGCTAAGATCACTGCACACAGCAGGACAGCTGGAGAATCACAGCACAAGGTGGACAAAGCAGAGCTGCGAGGGTAGATCCTCCATCTATCCTGGTGAGGGTGGAGACTCTCCATGTCTTTCTGGGCACTGTACGCGGCCACAGTGAAGTTAGCATCCCCGGTGGTTAGGAGGTCAAACACACAGGAGTGATAGTAAATGTCCTGCACCTCCAGCTGTTCCCTGCATCGCTCCTTTGCCTCCTCTACTCCGAAGACCTGCATGGCACCGTAGGGGGATGCTTGTGTCTGTGAGGCGTATTCAGGCCTATGCAGCTGCTGAAGCTGCAGGCCAAGCGCAGGAGGGGAGAGAGGCAGGGGAAGGTGCCCCGCCTGGTCTATTCGCTCTCCGCTGGGGCAGCCGTTCAGACACAGCTGCAGGTCCTGGGTGGCATCGTAGGCTTGAGCCAGCTCCTCTGGGATCCGCACTGCAAGGGTCAGGTAGCGGCCCAGCTGGCGAACGATCACTGTTACACCAATGTATCCAGCGTGCAGCTCCACATGTCGCCCGGGGCTGCGCTCAGATATCCACAGAGCCCGGACTTTTCCAGCTGAACCGTCTGCACCTGCAGATGTGTGAATGGGGTCTCCACTACTGATTGTCCCATCATCGAAGGCAGCAGGGAGGCCGTCTGTAACTGCCTGGTACACCCTCTGCTCTGTGCACCCCTCATACGGTTTAAAGATGATGGTGACCTATAGAGAGGGAAAGACAGAGCATCAGGTTAACTCCAGTAACTTGATCAATTCAAAATTGTGTTTTGAATGAAAAACGTATTGTGCAAGAAATGATTCAACTATACAAACAACTGAAAGTGTTTGAAAATCATTAAGCTATTTGAACAAAAATTTGCTTCATATGTATATCATCTAGTCAATAAAACATCTTGTTGTTTGGGCAAAAACAAGCTATTTGAAGACTACACTTTGCCCTGGGAATGAGGGATTTTTTTTAAAGAAGCAAGCCTGTTAATAATGAGATTTTCAAAATAAATGATTAGGCAATAACTTTATTTAATTTTTCAAGTAACTTCTTAAAGAGGATCATATCCAGTATAAGTGAATAGTTAATTAATTAGAATCTTTCGGTTAAAAGTTGAGGCTCTCTTTTTTTATATTTATATGACTTAAGTTTAACCTTGAACAAATGAATGAAGAACAAAAAACCCAATATACTTGAAAATGAGAAAGGATCCATGTAAGTAGCCATAGACCAGTGTAGAATTTCTCTCAGTCAAACACACCCACTCAGAAATATGAACATTCAAATATTACACACTGTCATACTGTATTTGAATAATTACCTAATTACTTTTTAACAAGTTTCTATTTCACACAACCACACACAAAGTCACACACTGGGCTCGAGTCCAGTGGTGAGTGGAGGCTGTGCTGGACGCAGGGTGTGGTGTGAGTATTATAGTTCCGGTGAATTGCTGCTTTGTTCACATGACAGACGTGAGGAATGAGGCTTGGCAAGCCATTAAGCCTGGGGGGCTTGAGTGTGTGTGTGTGTGTGTGTGGGTGGGTGGTTGTGTGTGTGTGTGTGTTTGTGTGTGTAAGTGTGTGTCCCTAATAATCGTGACTAATAACTTGCCCCACCTTTGACACAAGGTCAAAACTTCAGCTCCACAGTTTAGCAAACCTGCTATTTGCTTAATGTGTGTGTGTGTGCCAGTGTGCGCATGACTAAGTGTCTGCAAGGGTGTGTATGTGTTTTAATAATTAAAGCTATCGACTGAGCAAGAGAGGCTAGATCATCGAGGGAAACATCAACAAAGCTTCTTTAACACCACAAAGATCACCTTGTGTGGGTTGTAATCCATTTGGTGATGTTTGTGTGTGTCTTTTTTTGTCATACAAGGATATAGTTCTTTAACACATAAAGTCGTTTAAAATATGTGAAAGCTAAGCTACTTAAGAGACCCACACACTAACAAGAACTTGCAGAGACACACACACACACACACACACACACACACACACAAAGTAAACAGTGGGTCCTTTCACACATATCATTCCATGTTATTAGAGGTCAGGCTGCATGCAACCATTAACCCAGTTAGGTTTCCAACACAGCTGCAGTTACAAGAAGAAGGATACACAACCACTCACACTGACGAGTCTGACTGACAAAAAGAGACAGAAAGAGAGATAGAATTGTAGAGTGTGAAGAAAAAGTTTTCCAGACACAAAATGAATCTAAAAGAGGACATTTATAAATAATGATATAAAATGTTTCTCTCTAACACACAAAATACATCAGAGATTACATAGATTACATCAGCTACTATTTAAACTTCTCCAGCCCTTTAAACTAATTAGAACGTCAAAAACTTTTTTATTGTTCTCATCTCACCTTGTTGGTTGCTGTGGCACTGGAGCCAGGCACCACAGGGACGTTAGTGACCTGCACCGACAGATAGTCATTGTCAATAAGAGGCCACGCCCCCTCCACCTTACATGTCTGGAAGCTGTCCTTAAATGTCCTCAGGTGGGGGTCCCCGAACAGCCCACAGAACAGGTACCCAGCCCGAGAGTGGCTATGAGTGTGGCTGTGAGCATGGGTGTGTGTGTGCACGTGGGAGTGTGTGTGTGCGTGCTGGGTTCGACTGTGGTAGTTGCAGGGCTCGTGCAGCACCTCGGGGTGCGTGGAGGACGTCGGCCCGTCTCTGGAGCAGTTCCTCTGGCTCATGAGGTCTGAGATGCCCAACACGGCCGAGTGGAAGACCAGGTTCCCCCGGCAGGATTTGGCGGTCCTCTGGGTGCAGGCCGAGTACGCACGTAGAGCCTTGCAGAACTCTGTGTGGAAGCCATCCACAGCTGGGGTCAGGTGGGACGTGAGGGAGACAAAGTCAGTGGTGCACTTCTGGATACGACACTGAGGGGTGACAACCTGGCACTGACCTGAGGAGAGAGAGATGCAGAACAATGTTGGAAACATAATGTTAATACAGTGATAGACAATCAGCCAAAGCATCTGTTTAAGTATAGGCATTTGATGCATTAATAGCTGGATTTCACTGAGAATTGAAGGTTTATGTGCATGAAAGACAACTAAGATAACTGCTTTGAACTTCAACACACAAAACTACCGGCCTGTTACATTCAACCTAATAAAATTGGAAAAAGAACTGGCTGCAGGATGAAAGTCTTGATCAATCAGCCGGCTGCTCTGTGAGTGTAATAAAGCTGAAGTGTAATAAACCAAAGAGCAGCCAGAGGGAGAAGATAAAGAAGTTTTTTTTTTTCCACCAGCACTGAGATAATACTGCTTGCATAGTCAGGGAACACAAAACACAAACAGTATAAAAGACACAGAGAGTAAGACAACACAAGGTGTGCCGTGCATACTAACAGACCACCTGACTTGTTCACTTTTAGTGAGATTCAGTGGTCATTTTTGCAGGCATTGTATATGTGATCTTGTGTATAGCTTAAACACACACACACACACACAAACTGAAAAACCCATGATCATGAAATTGCATTAAACAAATGGAACTTTTAACTATATTTTTGTTTGTTGATAGATGGACACCACAGGAATGCATCCGAAAGACTCCATGTTCTACCATTTAGACAGATACGCTGGAAAAAAACAGTTTTATCTGAAAATGTCCCTGATGCTTTTAGCCAATACTACATTTCTGAATTCAACAAGGGTCAAACCAGCCTTTTATATCACAGATCATCAGAGAGAGAGGGAGAGGGAGTCAGAGCGAGAGAGAGAGATTAGAGACCAGACCTAATGCATCAGTCACAGCATGCTCCTATTAGATTAGGCTGGAGAGAGGCTCTGCAGTGTATGGGCAGCTGCACACACACAAACACACACACACACACACACACACACAGCTTTCTTAGAAAGAATGTGAGTCGTGCTTCCATTAAAAGGCACAAACAGTTCGTGATCTTCAGATGGTGGGATGATCAAAAGCAAAACCAGAGAGAACATGTTTTTCACTGAAATCAACAGATTCTTTTAATGTCACACCATCGCTCAACAACCAGAAGTTTCCACTGATACGCACACAGCACACTTCTTTGTACATGTATTTGATTTTGGGGGCATGAAGGAGTCGAGTGCCACCATTTGGGGGCAGTAGTGTTCTGAGTTTTAGAGAACAGGGGTGCAGGTACAGACCCCCACTCACACAACGCTTCAGAATCTCTCTCCTGCCTGTTAAATACTGACACCAACCCACACAAGCCATATACACACACATACACAGACGGCCTGCCATGCCAGCAACCACTGTACAGACAGTCTGAGTACTGAGGACACATTGTGTCTTTGACTTGCGCTCCAACAGCCTCCTTCTCTCCCTCCATCTGAGCTGCAGAACCCAAATACCGCTTGCAATCTAATCAGAGCGAGTTTATTCTCTTCGAGGGTATCAGAATCATGAGCAGCACGAAAAACATACAAAAGCCCTCATTCAGAGACAGATGACGTAGCAAGAAGGGAGTTCACCCTGAAACTGATGGACCTGGGTTCAACTTGGCGGCTTATAACAAATGTTGAAACCTTTCCGAGAGCATATCTGCTTTAGTTTCCAAACATCTACAAAGCTAAGCATGCGACCCTGTAAGCACAAGTAGATTTCAATTTTGGTCTTGAAGGCGTCCCATCATCCTTCCTTTGTAAAGTCCTCCTCCTAAGCTTCCTTTCTAAGCATGCACAGCTGTACTTTCAAAAGAAAAGCCAATCCATGCATACAAATAAGCAATTTGTGGTAACTTGAGTTGTGCTGATGAATACTGAATTGAGAAGAAAATATACTTAAGAAGAGAATAAAGAACTCCTAATGTGAGGAGATTATACACAAGGGCCATTTCACACATCTCGAGTCTGGTTTGTTTCATCCACAGGAGTACGTTTTTTAATACAGACACCATTAGAAAAACTTCCTCTAAAGTATGACGCAATATTACTCACTCGATTCCATTCTCCCAGCTGTTTTGTTCATCTCATAGGTTTCATCTTTTCTCTTACAGATTGTTCTTTCCCCTGAGTTCAAACATTTACTCCCATCAGCACTATTCTAATACAGCAGGGCTCTGATGTGTTTTAAGCCTGCAGCCCTCAGTCTGATTCCCCGGTCACCTCTCTTCATCACTTCCCGAGGCTCTCTCACTCCCATCAGACAGAGGTCAAAAGATCCTCCAGCTGGATCTCTTGGGTCGACGGCTTCGATTCTTTGTCTCCCTACCCGACAAGCCTCCAACTTCTCTGATATCTTGAGATCAAGAGAGGATCTACTGGGATCATCTCTCAAACTGAGGGAATAACTCTGTGAAGTGCTTATTGATCACCTTGTTGTGTGCACTCTAGCACAATGAGCTCAAATCACACAAACAGCACCTGCAAGCTAAGAGACACAAAGCTTCACAGGAGCAGTACAGCATGCACTCGACACTAAGAGCGAACAATAGTCCACATTCCAGACTCTTGCTCCAAACAGACACATGGAACGACAATGAAATATGAAATATGCCCAAATAATGTACAAGTTAAAACAGATAAAAACATTCTGTTTGGTAAAACGCTCAAAAATCACACACATTCTTTCCACATGACGCACGTGGAGCAGAAGGTGCCAAAAGGGTCTTTAATGTGGAGTGGGTCTCTCTGTTCCCACAAGAGAGCAGGGGCTGTTTTGTCCTGCTGCCTGTGCTGTGTTAAACTAATTACTGGAGGTGTGACTGCTCAACAGACAGCCGCCACAACAGCCGACCCCCTGCACACACAGCAACACACAGAGCAGGCTTCTGGAAAGAGGACGTTATATACATTATACATTACAAAATCCATTGTGTCTTTAACAAAGCAATGATGTGAGTCACAGTTAAACTTGACAATAATTATTGTGACATTTTAAGTTTCGATATTCCTAACAAACACCTTTGATTTTTAATAAACACATTTCTACTGAATTTAATTCTTTGTTTTTCTGTCCAGTATTTGGCTTTAATCTTGTAGTTATAATAACATTAACAATCACAGAAACAGGAGGCTGCTGTTCAGAAAAGCTTTCTTAGTGCTTATTTGTTAAGATTCTAGATTTTCTAACTTTTTTAATCATTTCTGATGCTGGATTTTTTTGGATTCTCATCATGCAACTGTGGACGTAGCGCATTCAAAATCAGGTGTAAGATTTAAAACACAATTCAGCCGTGAAGCAAACTTTGAAAAAATCTTTTTCCACATGGGATGGATTATGTTTTTTTTCAGTTTAGTGTTCTGATTGAAGCTGTATATTTGCTCACGAGGAGAGGTAGTCACCCACTCTTTCCTTCTCTTCCCCTCCTCCATGAGCCATTAAGGGGCAGACAGGAGAATGACGGCCCAGGAGAGAGGAGGAGAAACTCGATCCGTCCACATACTGCTGCACTGCCGCTGGAGAGAGAGCCATTGTCAGGCAGTACTTGGCCCAACACAATGATTACTAACACTTAATAACTAATAAAGTATCTCTGATGAGGTTTAATGTAACAGACTGAAGGGGAATGTTGTTACTGGTGTACTTGTTGTAGTAAACAGTAATCAGTGCGTATTTGGATAACCAAGTGCGTAAAATTGCACGTTAGTTTCTAATGACACTAGTGGTTGCAGTGGTGCGGTGTAGTTGGTTACCTAAGTGAGCTCCGCAGCAGAGAGCGATGATCAGCAGCAGCAGTGGCCGGAAACGGCGCAGCAGAGACGGGGAGGCGAGGCGCTCAGCCCCGCGGCAACAGCATCCGGCTCTCCCCATCCCCGTCCATGCAGGGCCAGGAGGGGAGAGAGCACAGACCTTCGAGGGGCGAGGAAGGGTGGTGTCCAGGCCTTCTCACTTCTTCTTCTTCTTCTTCTTCTTCTTCCTCTTCTTCCTCACTCTTCTCTCCTTCCTCTCCTCCTCGGGTGCGCAGGGGCATTAAAACACAGCTGCTCCGCGGAATGCAGGGCGGAGGGGGAGGAAAGGCAAAGAGAGGAAAAACAAAAGTAGACGCAGAAGTCCCTCCGACAACACTTTTACTTGACAAATCCACGCGAGCAAGTGATAAAAGTGCGCGACCTCCACGGGTGGACTTTTGCCTCGATTGGGATCACTCCGTGCTTTGCTTTCTCGTCCCAAACACGCACAATCACATCTCTCTCTTCCTCAGCAGGCCGGGGTTTCTGCTCCACTCCTCCCCTTTCACTTTCTCCTCCTCCTCCACTGCTCCCCCGACAAATCAATGGAGAATCAACCAAACGCTGTAGGCGGAAAACCCGCCTATTACCAACCCCAAGCATACACACTCACACGGGGAGAAAGAGAGTGAGGGTCTAACAAGTAGGCCTTATGAAGAAGCAGCAGATAAAAGTAGAAAAACGTTGGTGAGATGCCATTCAACCTTTAAATAGAAGGGAGTTATGGCTTTCCGATGTTGTGCTGCCAAGATTTTTATTTGGCTGAGATAGAATGATCAACATAGCCTATTTTCTTATGCGTTTGTTTCTTATCGCGATGTCTATTAAAACATTTAGGGTGCTACTATTGCTTTATCTAATAGGCCTCCCACAGCAACTTATATTTCAAATGATAACCACAATCAATCACTATAGTCATCATAAGCATTGTTGTCTTAAACATTTTAAGAAATGCTTTATTGTGTAGAAAAGAGACAAATATTTGAAGTGAACTATAGCTCAAATATTTTAATCAGATTCCACTGGAGTCACAAACTGTCCCGTAACCCAACTTTGTTTGTACAGAGAGATAAAATAAACACTCTTCATTATCCAAGACCGAATACATAAAAATCATGTTATATGTCCAGAGCAAATCAACTTCCATGACTAATGTTTGATGGTTGAGGAACCATATTGTAGAACACAATAGGCTTCCTTCTTATTATATTATAGGCTAACTGTTGTCTTAGTGTCCTTGTTTTTTTTAATGCACAAGCTTCTCCAAACTAAATGCCTCGGTAGTGGGATAAAAAAAGATGTCCATCCATCCATTTTCTTCAGCTTATCCGAGGTCGGTCAACCCAGACTTCCCTCTCCCCAGCAACGCTTTCCAGCTCCTCCTGGGGGATTCCAGGGCTTTCCCAGGCGGGATATAATCCCTCCAGCGAACTCTGGGTCTATCCCGGTGTCCCAGTTTGGCATGCCCTAAAACCTCCAAAAGGACGCGGCCAGGAGGCATCCTAATCAGATGCCCAAACCACCTCAACTGGCTCCTTTCGATGCGAATGTCTGAGCTCTTCACCTTATCTCTAAGGCTGAGCCCAGCCACCCACTGAAGGAAACTCATTTCGGCCGCTGGTATCTGCGATCTTATTCTCTACCCATAGCTCATGACCATAGGTGAGGGTTGCAACAAAGATCAACGATAAATCGAGAGGTTTGCCTTCAGGCTCGGCTCCCTCTTCATCACAATGGTCCGGTACAACGCCTGCATTACTGCTGACTCCGAGCCAATCCGTCTGTCAATCTCACGGCCCAATGCCTGCTGGAGGTCCCAGCCAAAAAAACCACATCATCTGCAAAAAGCAGAGATGACATTTTGAGGCCCCCAAACTGGATCAACAACACTGAAGAGGCGTGTCAGCCAAGACAGACCAACAATGTCCAGAGCCTTTAGCATCTTGGGTCGAATCTCACCCACACCTGGCGCCTTGCCACTGAGGAGCTTCTAACTGCCTCAGTGACCTCTGCCAACCTCGTGTTGCCTGTGTTCAGAAGTTCCTCAAAGTATTCCTTCCACTGCCCAACAATGGGTTCCCCAGTCACCAGCACTTTTTGGGTTTGCCAGGTCTTTCCGGAAGCCTTCCTTGCCATCTGTTCCAAGTCACCACCAGGTCAGTTGACAGCTCTGCTCCTCTCTTCACCCAAGTGTCCAAAACATACGGCCACAGATCTAAAGAAACAACTACAAATCTTTGGCCTTGGGTGTTCTGGTACCAGGTACATTTATGAACATCCCCATGTTCAAACGTGGTGTTTGTTATGTCCAATCCATGATTAGCACAGAAGTCCAACAACAAAACACCACTCAGGTTCAGATCAAGAAGGCCGTTCCTCCAAATCACACACCTCCAGGTGTCTACATCGTTGCCCATGTGAGCGCTGAAGTCCCCCAGTAGAACTACAAAGTCCCCAGGGGGATCCCCTTCCAGGACCCCACCCAGAGACACCAGGAAAGGCGTGATCTCCAAACTGCTGTTGGGTGCATTTAACCTCTGAGCCTTCCTCTCAGCAACCTGAAGTCCCAGAGAGTTAACCCTATCGTTAACCGGGGAAAACTCCAACACAGCTGAGTCGGGTTCTTGTGAGTATCCCGACAACCACCCGGCGCCTCTCACCCTGGGTAACTCCAGAAATGGAAAGGAGCAGCCCCTCTCCAGGAGTTTGGTTCCAGAACCGGTGCTGTGTCTTCAGGTGAGCCCAACTATATCTAGCTGGTAGCGCTCCACCTCCCGCAACAGCTCCGGCTCCTTCCCCGGCAGAGAGAGGGCGTTCCACTTCCCGAGAACTTGTCTGTGCCGCCGGGGATTAGCATGCCCACGCCGACCCCCATGCCTCTCTTGACCCCTTAGTTTGATTGATTAGTGTATCCATACATAACAAAACTCCAATTATTTAATTCTTATGATGTTTGCTCATTATGAGACTGAACATGTTCATGCACCCACACCAAAAACAAAACACATTAAAACAGAGAATAACACAATAATCTGGAGAGTCCATGTTGATTTGCAACCCTGGAATTGATCACTTTTAATACAGGATGAATTCCTGTTTTCCTCACAGACATCATTTTGCTGCATGAAGTCTTTAATTTCTTTGATCCACTGTCCAAATGAGCTTGATATTTTTCAAGGAGAAAAGTTCTTAATTGGGCAGATATTCACTATCCATTTAATGGCTAACTCCATGTTTGATTTCTTTCTATAAACTTTCTAATGACACCCTCTGGAAGTATTTATCAAACTTTTAACTTTAATAAAATGAATGATGTTGCAGCTGAAACAAGTTGTGCAACAACCCTCCTCTGCATCCAACAGGAAAAGGTTTATCTCTCCTAACTTAATTGGAAAAAGACAAACATAGTAAAGGTAAAGGGAGTTCCTGTGCGACTGAAAACAGTCCAGACATAAACAGACACCAAACTGTTCACACGGTAACAGTCGTAAATTTGAACAGTCAGAGCTGCAGGAGGTAGGAGGTGAGCAGACGGTGTAAACAGCCTCCGGCCTTAAAGACATTGAACACTGCACACTGTTATATTTCAACATAAGCAGTGCCTTTGCTATTGTTCTCTCCACCTACACTATCATTCATTAATGAATAACTCTCTGCAAATTGTTGAATTGATTTCTTATTAACTTTTTATTACAGAGAAGTTAAACCTTCAAACTCCTCTATTCTTGAGCTGGAAAGGTTTCAAAGACAGTTCTGAAGTATCCATGCATCTAGATTACTATATTTTTTTATTAATTGTGCAGATACACATTGTGTTTGTTCTTGTATTTCTCTGGAAGCTTGTTCGGATACTTGTGTTTGCAGGACTGTTTATGCTAAAGCAGTAATCCTCTGCCCCCCCGACCTGCTGTGCCACACTAGCCAGCTAGTATGTGTGTATATGTGCATATGTGTGAAAATATGTGACTGTATGGTGTGTGTGTGTGTGTGTGTGTGTGTGTGTGTGTGTGTGTGTGTGTGTGTGTGTGTGTGTGTGTGTGTGTGTGTGTTGTACAGCAAACAGAGTGTCCTTGTGGCTGATATTTTATGTGGTGTGTGTCATAGCCAGGTACTTTCACTTTAAATGACTCAACCAGTATGCACACTCACATCGCTGTCTTGTGTGACTTACTGCTGATTGTGTCAGTAAACACACAAGGGTTTGACACAAAATGTGTCCAACAGAAATGACATGAGCAACTCAAACAGAATCTGAACAATTTCGATGAGTAACTGTCTTAACTGTACTGACGCTCTGCCACTACATGAGTACAGTTTTAAGTACTGTCACTTTTCTTAGGCAGTTCCAGTCGATACTTCTTTATAGTTCAACTCCACATCAATTAAGAGACTGAAACATTGACGTTCTACTTCTTTATAATTCATTACACAGCTGAATTTACTTGATACTTTTTAGATTCAATTTATGATCACTTTCCCAAAGCAATGAGAAATGTACACTACAATAAATAGTTAGAATATTCTCCACTTCAATTCACTATGTGTTGCATTCATGTTAATGCATTAGTAGCACTATCAATAACAGAGTAACACTGTCCTGTAAACAGGGGACTTCTGCTTCTTAAGATATATAATAAAATATGTTTAAATATGATTGTTAATCTGCTGTTGACTGTTAAATACTGGCACAATCATCCCCAACAAACAATGTCTTTGCAGTTTTATAAACCTTCATAAAGTAGTGGAAAATAATCAGTTTGGTCTTTGGAAGACAGGATAAGAGAAACACAGTATACAGTATCTTTTGACCAAATTACAAAGACATGTTTATGAGGAAAGAGTTGGGTCAATGTAGGTACACAAATGTAAAGAACACATTATATAATTGAAATCCCCTTTATAAGACATTTTGATCAAGAAATGCCCCATATTGGGGCGCTGGTGGCGCAATGGTTGGTGCGCACGCCCCATGTATTGAGCACCCCACTCTCTCTCCCTGGTTTCCGACTCTATCCACTGTCCTATCTTTCCATTAAAGGCACAAAAAGCCCAAAAATAAATCTTAAAAAAAAAAAAAAAGAAATGCCCCATATTATACCTTAAGTGTGTCCATACCACCATTATCAACGTTAAATGGGGGAGAGAATATCTTTTGGAGGATGGTGACTTCTCTCATAGACGTCTACAAAGAGGGAGAAACAATGCTCATAACTTATTCTAAAATAAAAACCAACGAAGACATTAAAAGCGTATTTTCCCCTTCATTTTCCAGCCAGATGTGCAACCTGGACATGAGCTATTGAGACCAGATTTAAAAAGCAGATATCTCACAGTTAAACCTCTGTGACCTGTTAGCTCTCTCGAGTAGGAAGCAGATGAACGTTTCATTTACATAAACACAGAACAGTTAATTCAATTATGTGTGTGCATATGGTGCTATTCATTATGACTAATATCATATTTCATTCCAATCATCCATCCACCTACACACACACACATCTGGATACCATATGACCCGATCCATGTTGTTTAATTCCATATTTCATACTAATTCATTTACTCAATTACACACAGCTGAGACTTGAGAGCAGAGGAGCCTGAAATACACACATCCAGGCACACACAAAAACAAATACACACACACTTCTACAGAACTGTTCTGCCTCGTCACACACACATTCACTCAGTGAGCCTCAGGCACAAAGACAGTCTGTTTCCAAAAGTCCAGCTTGTCTTCACCTCCACACCTCTGCCTCCCTTCTCCACTTCTACCTCTCTCCACCCCCCACCCCATCACGCCGACTCCAAACAACCCGTCATTCAACAAATGGCTCTCGCAACTCCATGCACACCTGTCTCTTCATGTGTGAGTGTGTATATGTTGAGAGTTTGCATTGTTGCTCACATGTCAAAGGCTGTAGCGCTTAAAGAAACTGAAAGATGTTGCACAATCACTCACAGATGAGCACACACATGAAGTGGTGGAAAAAGAACAAAAATGTTTGTAAAAAAAGTAATACAACATTGTTATAACACGTTACTGCTCACAATGTTACTGAGGTAACTAAGTTATTTCTCATTTCTAGTTGGTTGTATAATGGGATATTTGCCAGTTTAAATGGCATCCAATCATTGAATTATATTCACTCCCAAACTCACCTACACACTGTCAATGGCTGGGGGAAACACATCCAATCCCCATTCAGAAACAATCCTATAGCCAACCAAAACATGAACATTGACCTAAATACAGACAGGGGACAGGGTCTCTACAGTCACAGGCTCCATCACATATGTATGGAGGCCCAAAAGTAATGATTGATTACTTTTGTACAAGTCTATATTTTGTTTTTCAGGAAAAAGCTACTGACTCTATCTATCTTTTTTTGTGTGCCTTTTTTGGAGAGATAGGACAGTGGATAGAGTAGGGCATCAGGGAGAGAGAGAGAGTGGGGAATGACATGCAGTAAAGGAGCCACAGGTAGGATTCGAATCTGGGCTGCCCGCTTGGAGACCTACAGCCTCCATACGTGGGGCAAGCACACTAACCACTGCGCCACCAGCGCCCCAACTGACTCTAACTGTTGAAAACAAATGTATGGCACATTGAAACACTAGAATTAAAGACAACTTTTAACTTAATGTTAGAAAATACCTGAATACATTGAATAATATCATGGAATTAGGGGGCTTGCTTATGAAGCACATTAGAATAAAGGAAACAGAAAGCCTGTTTTAAATAGTGAACTGCACTGTGGAAACTTGGAGAACTTTGGTGGGCACCAAAATGCACCAACCAAATCCTACATAACGCTGCTTTAAGTAGCACAATAAGTAAAGATACCTTAATATTTTAGTTAAGTTCATTTTAGACTGACTTAGATTCTTTCTTTCACTGTATGCATAGTCAATTCATGCAGCCATTTTTCATACCATCAACAGCAACACAAAAACACACACAGACACAATTCCCAGAATTCCAGGCTAACTGAAGGGTGGTAAAGGTAAATGGAGACTACAAGTGTGTGTGTGTTTATATTCCTAACGCGAGACGATAACAGAAAAGATAAAATCCAGGTATCAAAGCACAGGGTAATACAAGTGGAAACCTTATCCTATAATAGCCTGTTTGATAGCAGTTTCACTGCCAGCCAAACTCATGTTGTGTTTTACTTTATTTGAACTTATCAGCCTGTGCTGCACTTTAATTCCTCCGGTACAAAGACTGAGGTCTCTTTCAGATGCTTCAATGGAAAAAGAGTCAGGGTGAGAGCACGAGAACATTTATCCCTGTCTCAATTTATTGTAACGAGAATTCCTTTTGTGGAGATTATCACATTGATCCGTATCTACTCTCACTCTTAGAATGGTCTTTCCATAGCAGCCCATTGCTTTTCCTTGACTGACTAGAACTGACGTAAACCCAAAATACTATCGTGACACTAAAATAGGAACAAATCAGAAAAAATACAACACATGATAACTGTGCCTTCACTCCTACAATATCCAAATATATTCCTCCCTCTCCTCTTACTGCATTAAACTGCTTGTTTAATAGGCCATATACACTGGCAGAAAGTCAGAGTTACAGTTGCCAACAAGGTTATCACTACAGTTATTTAAAGCTGCAAAGGCAAACACACTTACAAAGTCCAAAACAAGTACAACATTGAAAAATAATGCAAAAGTAGAATGTGCAGGACAAAGCTCATACAAATGCTTTAACAGCAAAATACCGCAAATGCATGAATGATAAATGAAAAACACATTCTGAGAGAACAAGAGCAACGGAATAACGCTGCATAACATCACAACAGGATCCCTCTAAGCCTCTTGATGGGAGGCCTTGTCAGCCATTGTGCATTTACTGATGTACTGTACTGTGTCATAATGTTAACCTTATTCTCTATTACATTTATCTTGGATATAAGCCAGTTGCAATCACTGGTTACATTTGGGAATAGATTATTATGCAAAATCAGATTGAAAAATGTATGCAGATTTATTCATACAACAACTCTACCATACATAAGTAATCACTTTATTATTTACAGGAAACTTAAATCAACTGTGGTTGTCATGTTAAGTCTGTTAAAACTATTCTAAATCTAGAAGCTAAATCTGGAAATGGCCAATGGGGTGCCCCGCACACAGCCAAACAATGTTCTCAGGTGCCGCTCAGTTGCAGGAACATACAATGAAAAATAAAGAAATAATCTGTGGCACACTGAAAACTGCTTTACTGTAACTTTATTGGGAGTAAACAACGCTTTCGCCTGAAGCTTCCTCAGGTTCTCTATTTTGAGTATCTCTATTAAAACAGCCCAGGTTATGTTTTGTGTTTTAATTAGTTTCATTTGCTGTTTATCAGAAGATCAAAACAAAATCTGACACAACATACAGATAGTAGCACACCTGTCATGTTAAGTCACAAGTCCACAGAGACCTTTGGAAGGAAACAGACCCATTCCAATATTGTAAACAATAGTGACACATTTGACAAAGTCCACTGTTACTTTTCCCCTATCTCGTCATCGTTTTTGTCTTTACCGTCCTCCTCTCCTTCTACATTTCCCTTATCTATCATTGCATCCTTTGTGTGAAAACATCTGAAGCTCACACAGCTGCATTAGACAGCACAGTACAAGGAAGCCTCTGTTTTCTCTGACGCACACACACACACACACACACACACACACACACACACACACACACACACATAGACACACACACAGCAGTGAGAAGGAAACAGCAGAGGGATGTAATGGGGTAGATGAGGATCATGGGGTTGCAGTTTGGTTTTGGTCAGGGTGAATGTTTGGCAGCTGTGAGACAAAGACGCGCTATTAAAACTGCTCCCTTCTCGCCTGCAGCTCGCTCTGCACTGAAACTTGTTTTGTCAGTTGGTTTGCCAGCTAACGTTGACGTATATGAGCAGACGCCTTGTGATTAAACCAGTTCCCCTTTTAAAGACATTTTTTTTATTTTCTTGTCAACATGAGTGCATTTCAAACATGGGACATAATCAAACATTTACATCTGAAAACTGTTCATCTATCATTTTTGTGCCCATTTTGATTACAATACACACATATCTCCTTTCACTCCCATTTACAGTCAAACACTTTGTTGGTGTGCTTTTTCCCACAACTGAACGTACACACACTAAAGTTTTGCAGATATTTTGAATCAGCTGCAGATGGTCAGCTTAATGTCAGCCCCCCCCCCCCCCCCCCCCCCCCCCCCACACACACACACACACACACACACACACACACTTACACATACATACCCACACACACAATAAATGTATGGGCATCTATAAATCACTCATACTCCAGAGCCATATGCTCATACCTGTCTGTGAGGAAAAATCCCAAACACAGGTGAGCCCCTGACATTCCAGCAACCTGACAGATATACAGAGAGAAGAGAGAGAGAGAGAGAGAGAGAGAGAGAGAGAGAAAGAGAGAGAGAGAGAGAGAGAAAGATAGAGAGAGAGAGAGAAAGATAGAGCGAGAGAGCAATCGAGAGAGAAAGATAGAGCGAGAGAGCAATCCTCCCCTCCTTCTTCTGCATCCAGCTGTGAGAGCCTCCCTCTCTTCTTCTACCCCCTCCCCTATCTCCCCCTGGGATAGAGTGCTCACAGAGTGGCAGATGGGTGGAATGCATAATACATAGACTATTTGGGGGGCTGGGACGGTGCTGCTTGTGTGTGTGTGTGTGTGTGTGTGTGTGTGTGTGTGTGTGTGTGTGTGTGTGTGTGTGTGTGTGTGTGTGTGTGTGTGTGTGTGTGTGTATGTGTGTGTGTGTGTGTGTGTGTGTGTGTGTGTGTAGTCCGTCCACGGGGAGTAGGTTGTGGAGTCATTATAGATCTAATGGTTGTGTTTTAGAAGCTGCACTGCTCCAATCTCATTTGAAGTGCAAAAGCCAAATGAGTGTGAAGCGTTTCATTACTCATGCTCTGTGTGTGCCCCCCTACCCCCCTTGATTTATGCTAGGCAACAGATCAGTGATGCAGTCACAACTTTGGAAAACCACGTCAGACATGTGTGTGTTTGTGTGTGTGTGTGTGTGTGTGTGTGTGCGTGCGTGCATGTGTGTGTGTGTGTTATTGAAGGACGTGTAAAGTTGATGGTAGACTGAGTGAATTTGAATGTTTTGTTTCGCACCATCGTTGTTCTTCTGCCTCCCTGCTCATGTAAAGCGACTATATTTCACTAATTACAGCAAGATGAGGCCCATGTATCATAATGTTGTGTAATTAGTGCTCAATTGTGAACTAACAAGACCTCCTCAGGCATAGGTAATGGATTTTGGGTAGACAAGCTGAGCTGAGGCATGACTAATACAGCATGGTTAAGTATAATTAAAGGCTCCTCACTGATGGAGGTACCCCCCTTCATGCAGAAGAAGTTTAGAGACCAATACATCAACTGGATTAAAGTTCATGTAATTTACATCAGAAACAACACCAACGTCTATCTCGGACCATTTACCTCCTTGGGAGTTCATGTGGATATGTCAGAGGTGCACCCTAAATAGTTAAAAGGCTTGTTAGTTGATGGAGGAACCCATGGCGCTGAGAAAGGCAGTTTCAGTTAACACAAACAGTGAGGAGGGGGGAGAAAACAAGAAGAAGAAAACAGAGCGAGAGAACAATGAAGACAAGACAGAACAAGAGCGAGCTGGCAGGTAGAGGTTCTCTGGAGATTCATTAGGCTTGTCAGAAACATGGGCTGTGAATACGCTTGCACAGCATGCTCCTCAGTGGGCACAAACACACACAAAAACATACACAAACATATACACACATCAGCACAGGTTGTCGCAGGTGTATAGAGCTCTCATCGTCTGACAGGTAGGGATGAAAGCACGATAGGGACGGTGGGATTTGGAGTCACTTGGAAGACAGCAGGCTGCGTGTCTCTGAATGTCTGAACATCTCCTGACTGGCATTAAGACCTGCTCTGTTCGGCACACTGCAGCTCAGGTGATGACTGAAACATTTATTCTGTGTAAATGTCACACAGAGACAGCAGAGTTAAATTTCATGAGTTTTCTGGCACTGTAGACACAACGGCTTTGCTTTTAAGTATTTTACAACACTTAAAGTAAGAAAAAAATGCTGTCCTGAGACAGTAAAGGGGAAATAAAGTTACATTACTTCTCTGTGTTTGCTTATCGAAGAAAACACAGTGCTGACTTTGTCAATTTGTCTAATCAAATAAGGCTTCAAATGCTGCAGAGTGAGAGTGTTATGATCTGAACAAAAGGTAGCATGTCATATCAAAAGTAAGCTGCTTGAACAAGAACCAATTTGTACACAAGACTCTTTCTATGAATAAATCAATGAGTGTATTGTGACAGTTTGTTTAAGGTGAAGAGCTTAGGATGAAAAATGACTAACAGATGATGGAATGACCTGAAATGTATGAAGCAATCTGTGCAAGTGAGTCCTTTGTGTGCATGATTTTATGCATATGCATGTTCGTCTTGGCACAGAAGCGTGTGTGTCTGGGCTTTGGGCAGCGTGTAAATCCCAGCGTTTAGGAGGGAAGAAAGAATCATCGTCTGATTCCCCAGCTGTTCTCACAGCCGGTTTTCTGCCTTGGCCGCTCACAAAGAAATGTTTACTGTACTCGAACACATACACACACACACACCCACACACACACATGCAACCCACCGGCATGCCTACAAATGCACATGGTGTGCTTACTGACAATGAGGTTTTTTCTGCACACATGTGTGTACTGAGTGAAGTGGCAGGCCTGCAGATGAAGCCCCTCTCAGTCGCTCTCAGCACAGAAAGAAACTCCACAGCAGCAGCTGGAGGCTCGATGACTGCTCCATGTGTTCATGTCTCACTGGAGATCCATAGAGCCCCGGGACCCTTCCTGCGCGTGCGTGTGTGTGTTTGTGTGTATGTGTGTGTGTGTGTGCGCGCGCACGCGTGTATGTGTGTGTGTTTAAAAGACAGCGATAGACAGAAAGAGAACGACAAAGCCAGAGAACTGCCTGTATGTATTCATCAGTTCCAGACAAGTGTTGTATTTCATCTACACCCTTCTGCCAGTTGCACTGTAATATTTTATATAACTTATAAAGAGTTACTCCTGCTCATATTAAAATAGAGCCAGTCTCTTGTTCTTTCTGTATCTAGAGGGAGAAACATTTTGAGTTGGAGTGACGGTGTTTACTTTCAGCTCATTCTCTGCAGAAAATGATCGGGCGTGTGCTTTTTCTCCTCTCTTCCGGGGGACTCAGCTGCAGGCCCAAGGATCATGGGACTATGTTTCCGTGACAACCAGACATTACCATTCAATACTGACACTAAAATAACAGACTGAATTATTCAGACGGATCCATTTTTAAACAGCATGTCAATTCACATCACTGGCCACAGACACCCTGCTTGGCACCCTGCAGACAGGCCCACCCAGGCCGGGTGAAGGGTGGGGAGCAGTGTCCAGAAATCATTTAACAACAGTCTGCCTGTGAGGGCTGGAAACATACTAAAACAGCTGTGTAGAAATGAAAGAAGATTTTCAATGTAGGGCAGTGTTCCCTATTGAGATTTAAGAAAAGGCAGAACATGTTTAAAATTAATATTTGCAAAATGAAAAATGCATTGAGTTACATTCAAATATAGCCAATTAGTAGAATACGGAAAGGCAGGAATTGAATTGATATATAAATATTTTGTTGTCAGGGACAGTGTGGGGCCCCCAGTCATCTCTGATTTGATTGTTTATCAACAGTGGTGAGTGGAAATGCTCTGAGATAAAAGCAGCACAGATTTTAAAAAGGCAGCACATGGATCCAGATCATTTCCAGGTCTGATTCTCTTATTTAACTGTTTTAAAAAAAAAAACACTACAAAAATTAGCCCTAATGACATCATGAGGGATCGGTGCAGTATGATAATAAGAAGGTCCAATTAATCAAGACACATCTGTGATGGCTTAGATCAAGCAGCAAAATCTGTGCCAACAACAAATTTAGGAAAGAAACAAGAGCTTCCACAAAACATTAATAATTTGCATCTTTTATTTTTTTTAGTTTTTAACATCATGTTTTATTATAATCATTATTCCAGTTGAAAAGACAAGCTAACAGTAACACTAACCATCCCTTCTTTCTTTTTTCAAGCTTTTACATTTTAAGAATGTCTCCTCTGTTTTATGTCAAGATGAGCTGCAATTCATAGATCTGCCCAAACAGAACAAGACACAAAGCATAAACAGATACGTACATGTTCACACATCCCACACAGTTTCCAATTGATGACTTATTCAGATGGAACCTCAGGCAGAGAAACAAATATTTGCACACGATCTTTGCAAAACGCCTGAGTTTTGAGAAATATTCAGACACCATTCTGTCAGTGTGTGTGTGTGTGCTTGTGTGTGTGTGTGTGTGTGTGTGTGTGTGTGTGCGTGTGCTTGTGTGTGTGTGTGTGTGTGTGTGTGTGTGTGTGTGTGTGTGTGTGTGTGTGTGTGTGTGTGTGTGTGTGTGAGAGAAACGGCTCCGATTTTACAAGCTTTTACTGACACCCACACACACACGCCTCATCACCAGAGGGCTAAACGAAATAACGGAGTAGAAGAGGTGAAGGGCCTTGCAGGTGTCTCCCTGCTCTCTCTTTGTCTTTGTCTCATTCACAAAATTGCCTCGTTCCACTCTGCTTCACTTCAGTTCTGCCTGAATGCCATTGTTGAGAATGAGAGATTTGTATTTTATTTTTTGGAATTACAAAATGTATCAACTCCCATGTCAGCAAAAGCTGAGCCTTGTTTTGAAAAAAAAAAAAAAAACAAGATTTGCAGAAGTGTCTTTCAAGGCAAGCTCTGCAGCTTGTAGCAAATTTAAATTTAAGCATGAGTCAGAGTCTTAAATAGTTTTATATGCAGAAAATATATTTGGATGGATTTGCTAAACATCTGTTGAAACAAAAAGTAATCAAACAATTAATATCACTCAACTATAGCTTCCCAAATTACAAATACATGGAAAAAGGTTGTATGCCATATGAATGTAAAATCAACATTTATTAGCTCTGTACTGTTTTGTGTCATTCAAGTTTTCTTCAAATTTCCAGCTGTAATTCCACATTAATTCGGTGGAAAATCTAAATTTACATAAAAATACCTTCCAGCTCTCTCTCTATTTTCTTTTTTTTTTTCCCCCGACACGATATTTTGAATTTGACCTTATTTTGTGTCTTGGGATTTTGGGGGTAGAATCCTCCTGACACACCCTGTCATCCCTTCTCACATACAACACACAGACTCACACTATACACACATACACCCCCCTCTTACCCCCACCAACCTTCAGGCAGTGCACCTGGGTACATGTCTTACTCTCTCACACACACTACACACGTGCACACAAAGATCTACACACATTCCCCTACATGCAGACAAAAAGGACTAAAGGGCAAACATACACACACATGCTTACTCAGACAAACTATGTGTTCACAGCCGATCAGATTGTGTTTTCAGCATTTTGGCAGTATAAAGCTCCTTAAAGCTATTGTCAGGAGGTCTCCCATTAGCTCTTATAATGGATACAACGGTACGTCCACCTGGGAAATGACACATGCAAACATACACACAGTGTGAAACACACTAAAAGACACACAGCAGGATTGATCTCCCTCAGTGGTATTGATTAGCCGACCCCCGACTCAGATCAGAAGATAGCAGCTGTGTGGAGCCATTTGCTCCAGAAAAGCTTCGTGTCCTGCTGGAAGAGGAAATAATGACGCTCAGAGAAATTCTGCCGGCCGCTAAAGGGCAGGTGGTCCTCGGGGAGACAGTTACCTCAGAGGAAGGCATTAGCCTGAACCCCTGCCCTGGTCATATACGAGTGTGTGAGTGTATTTGAGATATACTGTGTATAAGTAATTCTTGGGTTTCTGCCTCATCTCTGGTATTTCATCAGCTAGTCTGTCAGTTAAACTTATCATGTGTCTCTGATGTTAGTCTTGAGTAGCTTTGGATTCACACACATACACACACAAAGACACACATTCCCACTCTCAGAGCTGGGATTAACATCAAGAGATATATGTTTAAAGTGTAATGTAACAGTATTATATTCTCCTAAGACACCACAATGATTTTAAATATTTCATAAAAAGCATGAATAACTTTCTTTACTAAAGCTACGAGCTGAAGACCCAGAACGATAACAAAATGTAAGATTTACCGACTTAAGCAAAGTTTAATAAGCTACTCGAGGTTATTTGGGTTGTTTCTTGCAGATTCTGCAGTCCTAATTCTGTCACTATACTGTCTTGGGGATTTAAAAGCTTTGCCCATTCATTTGGAATTTTTGCTGTTAAATTTGGATTCATGTTAAAAGATAATGACACTGTAACGTAATCTGAATAAAGTCATGATTATCAGTTGAAGCTCTGGAGGCCCCAGCTTTCTAATATGGTGTTGCGGTTTCAAGGTTAGCATTAAAGTACCACATGGAAACTATCTGATAGATGCACTTAAACTAGCAAACTAGTTATAATTGTATTATTTTATTTGACAGGGACACATGCAGTAAACATTGCTTCATATGTTAAATACAAAGTAGATGCCATGCATAAATGTTTCTAGCCTTGGCTAGTTTGCAACGCCTGTCCCTGGCTAGGCTTTTAGGATTAAAACAGAATCATTAGACGAAAAGAAATACAGAAACAGTGATGCTATACAAATACAGACATTATAAATTCAATACAAAGAGAGACTAAATAAGATTAAACAATAAAATGATTATTCTAAGAGGAAACGTCCAATGCTCACAAACTTGCTTCAGTTTTACCGGTGTCTTAAAAACACAAACTGCTTTTATAATTAAACGACATACTCTGTGTTTTCAGGTTCAATAAATAACGTGTAGTGTAGGGCTGATTTACTCTGACTTATTTGAGTTTGATGGAGGTTTTATATCAGCTCGGTCTGGCCTTCATCCAGCAGAGAAACCTGTCCCAACAAAGTTGAGTCCCAGTTTATTTGTCTCATCAAATCCAGTAACAGATTAGAAGTTAACAAACAAAACCCAGAAAGTCATTTTAAAACACTAACCACAGTTTTTCTAAAGTATTTCCAGAATCCTTGAAGGATTTCCAACCATCTGCTAAAAAATACAAAAGGATCTTCAATCTGTTTCCCAATCTGTCTGTCTGTTTCAAAACCAAGACCAGCATGGCCGTCTTCCAGCTACCTTGATGGAAACAGAGTCCAAACTTATGTAGCTTGTTTTGTTTTGATTGTGAAGCAGGCTGAAGATTTAGTCGTTCAGATATTCCTAAAATATTTGAGTATTTTGAAAATATTGACAGTTTAAAAAAAGAACCTATAACTGCAGTAAGTGTCATTAAATGACCTCGTAGGGTTTTCTTTGTGTTATTGCAGATAAATACCTTTAAAGAAACTGAGTGTTACCTCATAGACAAGCTGGTTCTCAGTAAAAAGAGTGTTTTGTCAAGGCTCTCTGCTTGTCATACAGATACACATGATAAATCAAATGTAAGCCCATGGCATGCAAAAGTACTCAGCAAGAGAGTACTTTTCACCTTAAATTCATCATTGGGAAACCAAAAGTAAAGTCTGCATGATGCTTTACATCTACTCCATGATGTTCTTCCTCACCTTTACCTTGTAGTTTCATAGCAGGCGTTAGAGGAAATTGAGCCTACAGTTCATGTGAATCAGGTATCGTATGTGAGACACAAGATTTATTTATTTATTTTTATATATATATATATATATATATATATATATATATATATACACACACACACACACACACACCCTTTTTGTCTTGAAGTGCACAAGTATGGTACAACAAAGTTAGATGGCTGTCTTATATGATCAGAAGACATACAATTAAATACTAATAAATTAATAATTATGCTGAAACAAATCCCAAGGACCAAATGTTTGCAAACACATATGCAGCTGGAGCTATCAAAAGGTTAGCTTGACTAAAGGTCTCGACTAATGTTGTACTATGAACAGTCCCAGTGGCTATTGATAAGCTACTGGTACTTCATTGTTTGAAGTTAATGTGGAGTTATGACCTCCAAGACATTACCTACTTAAAAAATTACAGTTTCTGTGATAATAAAAGTGATAGAACAATTCATGTGTCATGTGACCTATTTCTTTTGATCTAAAATAATGTTTTATTTTACTTTTCCACCAAGCCGTATTTTCTCTGTAATTTAATGAATTTCTGAAGTGACTTCCCCAAGCTGCTCACTTCTGACTTTTTTAGGGTTGATTTCCTTTGTATCCCTGCCTAAAATTAATTTTGCTGAACAATGTACTGATATACTTTAGTGCGTCGTAAATGTTTTGCAGGACAGTAACCTTCTCCTCGCAAAATCCTGAATTTTTAAAAGGGTGTATAAACACTATGTGGGGTCACCTGTGGCAGAAAGAACTTGTGTGTACAAGGTAATCATACAGGACAATCTGGAAACTCATTTACCAAATTAGTGTTGAGCATTATGCAACTGAAAACATGACATTGAACGAAATAGTTAATGAAAAATAAGTAATGACTCAGTATCTAGAGTTTAATGAGTCGTGATTTTATGCACACTTTAGGACAGTTAAAAAAAAATCTTTTTTTTTTTTTCTTTTTTTTTTTTTACAGATAAAGCTTCCTGCCTTACATCAAACATCATCCTAATCTGACAGGTTGCTGTTAAGACTCGAAGCAGCGGTCCACTTCTCTCCTCTCCACCTCCAAATGATTGTCTCCTCTTCTGCCTCTCTCAGCTCCCCTTTTGGCCTTTCTGTATCTCTGACAAGCTGGCACACTCAAAGGGCATTGTAAAAATGTCAAACTTTATAAAATATAGATATTGAAAGAGATGTACAGAGGGAAAAGGGAGAGAAGATGAATGGTAGGAATACGAGAGAAATGTAAAAAAAAAAAAGAGGGAAGACAGAGTGAAAAAAGAGATATGAGCTCTCTGCGGTAAAAGACAATAAAGTGTGAAAGGTTTTTCCTTTGTTTGATGTCGTACCCTCGGGGGCTCGGTGACACAGACCGCTACAGAGACCCAGTTAAAAGAGAAAAAATGACAGGAGCCATTTCTCTCTTTTTCTCTCCATGGCCCTTCAGGATGAGGGTTGTCTCATCCTATGAGTGTGTGTCAGAGAGTGAAAGAGAAAAAAGAGGATGAGGTGGGGAAAGCAAAAAAAAGGGAGAGGGAGCCCTTTGGGCCCAATAAATCAGGCCTGCATTGAACAGGAGGGTCCTGAAGGATCTTGCGTGGGAAGACAGGTGTCCATAGCCTTCTGGGGCAGAGGTTATGGTCAGACACATCAGTCTTCTCACAAAACACATACACAACAATAGACACACACAGGGCTGAAATTACCCAGAGACAAAACCCATTTCCTCCTCTTGTACCTCATTACTATGTCATAGCCCCCTGCTTCATTTTTGGTTTGGTTGGAAATGTGAAATACTGCTGTGATCAAATAATGAGAGTAAACGGTGATGGGAGCCGCTTTTGTAAACAGTTTAGCATTGATTATTCCACCGCTTATTGTGTTTCAGAGTGTCTTCCTCACAGTTTATAAAAAAACAAAGCGAGGCAGCCAGCTCAGCGCAGTGGCTCCCAGACAACATTAGCATAATAATAATTCA